>NC_135546.1:24167161-24467161 GCF_045843805.1 Urocitellus parryii | reverse complement strand
AAATATGGGGTAAATTTTAAAAACACAACAGTTGCACCAAGCAGAAAGAAACGCGAGCAGTATGAAAAGACGAGGAAAGAAAGGACCACAAGCAATGCAGGTCAACTCAACTTTAGAAGAGGTAATAGCTGCAACAGATGGAATATCAGATAAAGAGTTCAGGATATATATGCTTCAGATGATCTGGAGTCTCAAGGAAGACATGAGACAGCAAAATCAGACAATGAAAGATCACATTGACAAACAAATCCAGGAAGTAAAAGATCAATTTCACAGGGAGATAGAGGTAATAAAAAACAAACAAATAGAAATTCTAGAAATGCAGGAAGCAATAAACCAACTTAAAAACTCAATTGAGAATACTACCAGCAGAGTAGATCACTTAGAAGAGAGAACATCAGACAATGAAGACAAAGTATTTCAACTGGAAAAGAACATAGACAGCTCAGCAAGTCTGCTAAGAAACCATGAGCAGAACATCCAAGAATTATGGGACAATATCAAAAGACCAAATTTAAGAGTCATTGGGATACAGGAAGGCACAGAGCTCCATTCCAAAGGAATAAACAGTCTATTCAGTGAAATAATATGAGAAAACTTCCCAGAATTGAAGAATGAGACAGAATCCCAAATCCTAGAAGCCTACAGGATGCCAAATGTTCAAAATCATAAGAGATCCACACCTAGACACATTATAATGAAGATGTCCAACATACAGAATAAGGAGAGAATTTTAAAAGCTGCAAGAGAAAGAAAGCAGATTACATTTAGGGGTAAACCAATCAGGATAACAGCTGATCTCTCAACACAGACTCTGAAAGCTAGAAGGTCCTGGAATAACATATTTCAAACACTGAAAGACAATGGGCTCCAACCAAGAATCGTGTATCCGGCGAAATTAAGCTTCAGGTTAGAAGATGAAATCAAAACCTTCCACGATAAACAAAAGTTAAAAGAATTCGCAGCTAGAAAACCATCTCTTCAAAAAATCCTTGGCAAAACATTACAGGAAGAGGAAATGGAAAATAACATTGAAAACCAACAATGGGAGGTAGGACAGTAAAGGGGGGAAAGTAGTCAAAGAGGATAACAAATTAGGTTTAGTAACATCAATAAACAAATATGGATAGAAGAACAAACGATATCTCAATAATAACCCTAAATGTTAATGGCTTAAACTCACCAATTAAGAGACACAGGCTAGTTGAATGGATCACAAAACAAGACCCAACAATATGCTGTCTACAGGAGACGCATTTGATAGGAAAATATGTACATAGAATGAAGGTGAAAGGTTGGGAAAAATCATATCACTCATATGGACCGTGGAAACAAGCAGGAGTGTCCATACTCATATCTAATAAAATAGATTTCAAGCCAAAGCTAATCAAAAGGGATAAAGAAGGACACTTCATACTGCTCAAGGGAACCATACACCAACAAGACATAACAATCATAAATATATATGCCCCAAATAATGGTGCAGCTGTGTTCATCAAGCAAACTCTTCTCAAGTTCAAGAGTCTAATAGACCACCATACAATAATCATGGGAGACTTCAACACACCTCTCTCACCACTGGACAGATCTTCCAAACAAAAGTTAAATAAGGAAACTATAGAACTCAATAACACAATTAACAACCTAGACTTAATTGACATATATAGACTATACCACCCAACATCAAGTAGGTACACTTTTTTCTCAGCAGCACATGGAACCTTCTCAAAAATAGACCATATACTATGTCACAGGGCAACTCTTAGACAATACACAGGGGTAGAGATAATACCATGCATCTTATCTGATCATAATGGAATGAAACTGAAAATCAATGATAAAAGAAGAAAGGAAAAATCAAGCATCACCTGGAGAATGAACAATAGGTTGCTGAGTGATCAATGGGTTTTAGAAGACATTAAGGAGGAAATTAAAAAATTCCTAGAGTTAAATGAAAACACAGACACAACATATCGGAATCTATGGGACACATTGAAAGCAGTTCTAAGAGGAAAATTCATTGCTTGGAGTTCATTCCTCAAAAAAATAAAAAACCAACAAATAAATGATCTCATACTTCATCTCAAAATCCTAGAAAAAGAAGAGCAAAACAACAGCAAAAGAAGTAGAAGGCAAGAAATAATTGAAATCAGAGCTGAAATTAATGAGATTGAAACAAAAGAAACAATTGAAAAAATTGACAAAACTAAAAGCTGGTTCTTTGAAAAAATAGATAAAATTGACAGACCCTTAGCCATGCTAACGAAGAGAAGAAGAGAGAGAACCCAAATTACTAGCATACAGGATGAAAAAGGCAATATCACAACAGACACTTCAGAAATACAGAAGATAATCAGAAATTACTTTGAATCCTTATACTCCAATAAAATAGAAGATAGTGAAGGCATAGATAAATTCCTTGAGTCTTATGATCTGCCCAGATTGAGCCAGGAGGATATAGACAACCTAAACAGACCAATAACAATAGAGGAAATAGAAGAAACCATCAAAAGACGACCAACTAAGGAAAGCCCAGGACCGGATGGGTATACAGCAGAGTTTTACAAAACCTTTAAAGAGGAACTAACACCAATACTTTTCAAGCTATTTCAGGAAATAGAAAAAGAGGGAGAACTTCCAAATTCATTCTACGAGGCCAACATCATCCTGATTCCGAAACCAGACAAAGACACTTCAAAGAAAGAAAACTACAGACCAATATCTCTAATGAACCTTGACCCCAAAAATCCTCAATAAAATTCTGGCGAATCGGATTCAAATACATATCAAAAAAATTATACATCATGATCAAGTAGGATTCATCCCTGGGATGCAAGGCTGGTTTAATATATGGAAATCAATAAATGTTATTCACCACATCAATAGACTTAAAAATAAGAACCATATGATCATCTCAATAGATGCAGAAAAAGCATTCGACAAAGTACAGCATCCCTTTATGTTCAAAACGCTAGAAAAATTAGGGATAACAGGATCATACCTCAACATTGTAAAAGCAATCTATGATAAGCCACATGCCAGCATCATTCTGAATGGAGAAAAATTGAAGGCATTCCCTCTAAGATCTGGTACAAGACAGGGATGCCCTCTCTCACCACTTCTGTTCAACATAGTCCTCGAAACACTGGCCAGAACAATTAGACAGACAAAAGAAATTAAAGGCATAAAAATAGGAAAAGAAGAACTTAAATTATCACTATTTACAGATGATATGATTCTATACCTAGCAGACCCAAAAGGGTCTACAAAGAAGCTATTAGAACTAATAAATGAATTCAGCAAAGTGGCAGGATATAAGATCAACACGCATAAATCAAAGGCATTCCTGTATATCAGCGACAAAGCCTCTGAAACGGAAATGAGGACAAATACTCCATTCACAATATCTCCCCAAAAAATAAAATACTTGGGAATCAACCTAACAAAAGAGGTGAAAGATTTATACAATGAAAATTACAGAACCCTAAAGAAAGATATAGAAGAAGACCTTAGAAGATGGAAAAATATACCCTGCTCATGGATAGGCAGAACTAACATCATCAAGATGGCGATATTACCAAAAGTTCTCTATAAGTTTAATGCAATGCCAATCAAAATCCCAGCAGCATTTCTTGTAGAAATAGATAAAAGAATCATGAAATTCATATGGAATAATAAAAGACCCAGAATAGCAAAAACAATGCTAAGCAGGAAGTGTGAATCAGGCGGTATAGTGATACCAGACTTCAAACTATACTACAGAGCAATAGTAACTAAAACAGCATGGTACTGGTACCAAAACAGGCGGGTGGACCAATGGTACAGAATAGAGGACACAGTAACCAACCCACAAAACTACAACTATCTTATATTTGATAAAGGGGCTAAAAGCATGCAATGGAGGAAGGATAGCATCTTCAACAAATGGTGCTGGGAAAACTGGAAATCCATTTGCATCAAAATGAATCTGAATCCCTATCTCTCGCCATGCACAAAAGTTAACTCAAAATGGATCAAGGAACTGGATATTAAATCAGAGACATGGCATCTGATAGAAGAAAAAGTAGGTTATGATCTACATACTGTGGGATCGGGCTCCAAATTCCTCAATAGGACACCCATAGCGCAAGAGTTAACAACTTGAATCAACAAATGGGACTTACTCAAACTAAAAAGTTTTTTCTCAGCAAAAGAAACAATAAGAGAGATAAACAGGGAGCCTACATCCTGGGAACAAATCTTTACTCCACACACTTCAGATAGAGCCCTAATAACCAGAATATACAAAGAACTCAAAAAATTAGACAATAAGATAACAAATAACCCAATCAATAAATGGGCCAAGGACCTGAACAGACACTTCTCAGAGGAGGACATACAATCAATCAATAAGTACATGAAAAAATGCTCACCATCGCTAGCAGTCAGAGAAATGCAAATCAAAACCACCCTAAGATACCATCTCACCCCAGTAAGATTGGCAGCCAATAGAAAGTCTAACAACAATAAGTGCTGGAGAGGATGCGGGGAAAAGGGCACTCTTGTTCATTGCTGGTGGGAATGCAAATTGGTGCAGCCAATTTGGAAAGCAGTATGGAGATTTCTTGGAAAGCTGGGAATGGAACCACCATTTGACCCAGCTATTCCCCTTCTCGGTCTATTCCCTAAAGACCTAATAAGAGCATGCTACAGGGACACTGCTACATCGATGTTCATAGCAGCACAATTCATGATAGCAAGATTGTGGAATCAGTGTAGATGCCCCTCAATAGATGAATGGATAAAAAAATGTGGCATTTATACACAATGGAGTATTACTCTGCATTAAAAAATGACAAAATCATAGAATTTGGAGGGAAATGGATGACATTAGAGCAGATTATGCTAAGTGAAGCTAGTCAATCTTTAAAAAATAAATACCAAATGATCCCCTTGATATAAGGGGAGTAAACAAGGACAGGGTAGGGACGAAAGGTTGAGAAGAAGATTTACATAAAACAGGGATGAGAGGTGGGAGGGAAAGGGAGTGAGATGGGAAACCGCATGGAAATGGAAGGCGATCCTCAGGGTTATACAAAATGACATACAAGAGGAAAGGAGGGGTAAGACAAGATAATACAAATCGAAGAAATGATTTACAGTAGAAGGGGTAGAGAGAGAAAAGGGGAGGGGAGGGGAGGGGAGGGGGGATAGTAGAGAATAGGACAGACAGCAGAATACATCAGACACTAGAAAGGCAATTTGTCAATCAATGGAAGGGTAACTGATGTGATACAGCAATCTGTATACGGGGTAAAATTGGGAGTTCATAACCCACTTGAATCAAACTGTGAAATATGATGTATTAAGAACTATGTAATGTTTTGAACGACCAACAATAAAAAAAATTTAAAAAAAAGAAAGGAGAGGTTTAAAATGTAGAGAATTAAAAATACTTTTGAGAAAGTGAAGGAAATTTAATTAATGCATATGAAAGAATGCTTTTTATTTTAAAAAGTAAAATTCACATGACATAAAATTAGCCATTCTGTAGTGAAAAATTTCTCATTTAGTACAATTACAATGTTGTGTAACCATGACATCTATCTACTTTAAAAACATTTCTTATCACCACAAAAGGAAAACCTGTACAGTATGCAGTTATGTCCCATTCCCCTGTCACTCTTGGGGCTGGCAAACTCTTATCTGCTTTATGACTCTATGTGACTTTGTGTCTGGCTGCTTCACTTTGCATAATATTTTCGAGAATTTTTCATACTGTAGCATGTACCAGTAGTTCACTCTTTATTCTAGACGAGTAACATTGTCTAGTATGTATATGACACAAAATTTTTTTAAAAAAATCCTTTATCCGTGGATGAACATTCATTTTGTTATAACTTTTGGCTATTGTGAATATTGCTAGTATGAAAATGTATTTATGTGTATCTGAAAAAATAAATAAATAAAATAAAAGAAGTTTACTGAACTAAACCAACACACAAAAAAACAGAATAAAAGTTAGTCAAGAATTGTTAATAGCAATAAGCAGAAAATGTATGTTTAAAGACTTTCTTTAGAAAATGTCTGAAAGAGTCAGGGGTGGTTGTACATAGCAACTTAGGAGGTTGAGCTAGAGCATCAAAATTTGAAGGCTAGACAAAGTAAAAAAATGCAAAGTGCTAAATCACCCTTAAGTTCTCTTTCCAGTACTAATAAACACATCTCAGAAAATAGAAAAAATGAACATCTAAGCAGCTCAGATTTCTCCAAGTTGTAAAGACTCAAAGTAGGTTTTAACCCAAGTTATAAAACTCAGAATACTGAGAGCATCCAAGAGAAAAAGATGGGTCACCTAGAAATGTGTAACTATATAATTGTGAAATCCTTAGTCAAATCTTCACAACACAGGAAGGAATTAGAGTCTATCTATATTCAAGGGATGAAAGAATAAAAGTAAAAACCAAGACATTATATTCACACCTACTAACTTTCAAAAGAGAAGGAAAATGAAGACTTTAAACATATAAAAATACACATACTATTCATCAACACTAGATCTGTTCTCCAAAAGTACTAAATATAATCTTTCATAATAAAATGTAAGTGCACAGCATCATAAGTCATATGAAATTTTAAATATTTCTTGGCCAAAACAATTCTATTTTATTGTAATGATGGGTAATAAAACATGTAATTTTTGCAATAGAATTTGAAAGAAAAAAGCATAACAACAATACTGTCAATAGGCATATATACCTGTAACAATAATATAATTTTAAAAGGACAGTTTTTTAATAAAGTGAAGTCAAGTTGATACTCATACAAAGTATGAGAAGGAGATTCTTCATTTTTAGAGATTTTCATTGGCAAATGCAAGATTACAAAATTCTGATCAAAACAAAACTTGGATATCTGAATTAACTCTAAATATTGCAACTGTAGGTAGTCTATAGGATATGCTAAATCGAAGAACACACACATACTGAAAGCAAAGGGATATAATAATGACACATACAAAAGTGATCTAACAAAACCTGGGCTGTCTAAATTATAGTACACAAAACATAGTTTAAGACAGTTATAGGACATAGAAGACATTTTAAATTAAAAAAAACTTGAAAAAGAGACAAAAGAGAGAAAAGGACCCTTTCCCTTAGCTTCTGAATTAAGAGTAAATACATTCGCTACATACTTCATACTTCCCAAACACACAAAGAAAACACTGAGAGGGTTCAATGAAAACAAAGAATCACTGTCATACTAAGACACATATATCCCCACTTACTGAAAAGGGAAAAACAGTGAAGCAAAATGGTAATTGCAAAGCATAAGACTTTGAAAATATTTTGAAACTACTATAGACTTATAGAATCCCTGTTCTTAATCACAAATGGGATATTATGCTAGTTAGATCAATTTTATATATTAAAACAAAGGTTAATAAATATTTAAGTGAGAGTTATCTTGTAACCAACATGGAATAAATATTTGAAGTCAAAAGTGGTCGGGATTTTCAAAAATCCCTAAATATGTGTCACTTGATTGAACACTCTTTAGCATGCTGTTGTTCAAAATTGAAAGATTAAATTTAAAGATGTTTATACTAGTTAAATTTAACTAGAGGCTCCATGTAGTATCCGTCAACCTCCTACTGATAAAAAAAAAAAATTGCAGAGAAATCTATCCTTTAAATTGTATAAATATCCCCCAAAATACAAAGAAGACTATTTCCCTGCTAAAAAATATATTAAAAGTTACAGCATTCAATTGTGAATGCAAACATGGAGTCAGGTAAACGGAGTTCTTAGTGAGTGTGGCAATAAGCCCTCACATCGTAAGCAAATTAAAAACATTCGTTAGCAAATTAAAAACATTGCACACCAGTGTTGTTAGATTGTTATTCAACAGAGCCATCATAAGGGACACAAACCAAATATCCCTTGAGAAGAATGATGAGCCATGTTGGAATATAGAAACTATAGAACTCTGAAGTCAAAGAATTTATTCTAATTATATATTTTACAAAATGTATGTATACTAGGTTAACTGATATGTCACAGAAAGAATACTGCAGAATTCTATGAACATGACAGCTCTAAACTAAAAAAGAAGCTTTCTGAACAAAAGAGAATAGTTTTGTGATGAGATGACAGAAATGATCCCTTGCTTTCTAGGCATTCTTTATTTTTTTTTTGAGATGTAAACTTTGTAGAGATTTATTGCATAAAAATTTGAATTAATGTTACTGAAATGTATATTTAAAATTTTGGAGACAGTAAGTTTTATTTTGCGGTTTTGATTACAATGAAAATTAAAAGATAAAGAGAATTGCAACATTTCTCAAAGCTACATTTAAAATAATGTGGTCTTTATCCTATAAATAAGAACAAGCTCATCCATATACAAATGATGGGCACGCATGTAATCTCAGGTACTAGGAAGTCTGAGGCAAGTGAATTGCAAATTCAAGACATTCTCAATAACTTAGTGAGAACCTGTCTCCAAATATGAGTGAAAAGGAGCTTGGGGTGTAGTTCAGCATGAGAGTATCACTGCCATCAATCCCCATTACACTTATACATAGAAAACTTCAATTTCTACGTACATGGGCAGAATCAAAAGCCAATCAAGATAAAATACAAAAGTCATGGACAAAAGAGGCTTAATAGTTATACAAGCAAAAGACATATAATATTATTGGCAATACAAACAAGAATCATACATATCTTAGTTTGTGAAGCAATTAACTGATATGCGGAAACCCAGTCCTTAACAGGAAACCTACTGTATACAATTAAAAAAAGAAAAAAAAGCAATTTGTAAATATTTACCAATGTATTATTTTACAAATCCTCTAACTCAAATAAAATTTACACCATCTCTCGAAACAGCAGTCTTTGTCCAACTTGACATTCATTCCATGGAAGATAATTTCACAGAAAATCCATTACACATATCAGAAAAAAACACTGATAAGGAAATTTTCTTGAAAAAATGTACAAATAAGATTAGAGAAACTGACATATGATAGTAATGTATTACAATGGGTGGACCTAGAGGTCTCCAGAAATGTGGAAAACTTTCCTGCAAATAATGAAAGAAGGGCTGGAGTTGTAGAGTAGTGTTAGAGAGCTTGCCTAGCATGTGTGAGGCCCTGGGTTCAATTCTCTGCACCATATATGGATAAATAGGAAATTCATTAACAACTAAAAATATTTTTTAAATTATGGAAGAGCTGTCAGATAATATTGACACTCACAAGGCAAGGGGGGTGTTTTGTTGTTAATTTGAATGTATGGAGACATTACTGAAGGAAAAGCAGGATACTATATAATTTTAAAGCACAAAACACAGGACAGGCTTTTCTGATAACAAGAGAAAGAATTCAAAGCTTTTCAAAAATATTTTCTGGTGTATAATGTCTCAATGAACCTTTTTGAATGTAGGCTTCCTCCCCTACCTCAACTATGTCCACTGCTATATGTGGGCCACAGGAGTTGACATCACTGCATTCCTCTAAGTCAACCATATTTCAAGTGAAAGATATATATCTTGCCACCAAAGGAAAACATTAAGGGTGAAAATAGACATCATTAACATTATCTTGTCAGCACCAAGAACTACCCCATCTTCTTTATTGAAAGCATAAATCTGCAACACATTCTTGTGGAGAAGTTCCCAAATGATATACTTCAAGGGAAGAAAACTAAATAATGATAATTAGTAATTTTGAAGGAAAGTTATGCTCACCCACAAAGACTAGGTTGCTGTAGTTTTCCAACATCACTTCTCTATATAAATTCTGCTGAGAAGGATCCAGGCATTCCCATTCCTCCTCAGAGAAATCAATAGCGACATCCCAGAATGTCAATGGCTCCTGAAATAAAAATTGTTAGATAAATAGAACATGGACAAACCATTATTCAGTTTTTAATTTGAATTAAGAGATTGTAGAACTGACTGTCATGTAGGACAGTGACTTTAATTATGTAATAAGATACTTTCCATTATCTAATTCAGAGGAAAATACATGAGTCCAAATACAGTATATATATTTCATATCAGAGTGATGTGAAGGATATATACCATAACACAAGGACTGAATAAAAGCCCAACTCCTAACTTTTCTGTCATCAGTGAAGGTGAAATTTGGCGGACATTCCAGATGCAAATTAGACTTCTCAAAGATATTCTCACAAGGTGATTGTGTACAACGGAGAAAAAAGACTGGTAAAAAGCTTTTGAAAATGTTCTTGTTTCTATTCTCTCAGCTTTCTATCCATGAGATAGATTGAGATCCCCAATACAATTAGTTTCAAATATCATCCATGAAACATTCCCAATGTATAAAATATTCATGAAATATTAATGTTTGGAGACAGGTAAAGTGACACTTCCACCTCGTGAAAAGACAAACTTGAAATATTTCAAGTTCTATAAGCAGTTCAACGAATGAATCAATTTGGTACAATAGAATGAATTATGGGTTACAGAAGACTTCAAGGAGGAGATTAGAAAATTCTTAGAGGTAAACAAGAACATGGACACAACATATCAAAATCTCTCGGACACTATGAAAACAGAACTAGGAGGAAACTTCATTGCATGGAGTTCATTCCTTAAAAGAAGAAAAAGTCAATAATTGATCTCATACTTCATCTCAAAGCCCTAGAAGAACAAATCAACAACAAAAGCAGTAGAAGGCAATAAATAATTAAAATTACAACTTAAATTGAATTAAAAGAAACAATTAAACCTTGACAAAAAGTTGGTTCTCTGACAGACCCTTAGCTATGCTAATGAAAAGGAGAGAGAAAATTCAAATAACAAGCATACATAATGAAAAAGGTGTTATCCCAACAGACACCTCAGAAATAGAGAGGATAATTAGAAATTATCTTGAAAATGTATACCCCAATATAATAGAAGACATTGAAGGCATCAACAAATTTCTTAAGTCATATGATATGCCCAGATTGAATCAGGAAGACATACACAATTTAAACAAACCAATATTAAATGATGAAATACAAGATGCCATCAGAAGCTTATCAACCAAGAAAAGCCCAGGCCCAGATGGATACACTGCCGATTTAAACAAGACCTTTAAAGAAGAAATTCAAAATACCAATACTCTTCAATTTACTTCAGTAAATAGAGAAAGAAGCAGCACTTCCAAACTCATTCAATGAGGCCAATATCACCCTGATCCCCAAACCAGGCAGGGATAAATGAAAGAAAGAAAACTTCAGGCCAATATCTCGAATGAACATAGATGCAAAAATTCTGAATAAAATTCTGGCAAAATAAATACAAATCACATTAAAAAGGTCGTGCACCAAGACCAAGTGGGGTTTGTCCAGGAATATAGGGTTGATTCAACATATTGAAATCAATAAAGGTAATTTATCACATCAATAAACTTAAAAATAAGAATCATATGATCATCTCAAGAGACACAGAAAAACCATTTGACAAAATACAGCACACTTTCATGTTCAAGAAATTAGGAAAACTTGAGATAACAGGAACATACCTCAACATCATACTGGCTCTCTACATTAAGCCTAAGGCCAACATCATTCTAAAGGGAGAAAACCTAAAGGCATTCCCTCTAAAAACTGGAACAAGACAGGGGTGCTCTCTCTCACCATTTCTATTCAACATATTTCTTGAAACACTGGCCAGAGCAATTAGACAGATGAAAGAAATTAAAGGAATAACTACAGGAAAAGAACTTAAATTAGCACTATTTGCTGAGAATACGATTCTATACCTAGAAGACCCCAAAAACACCACAAGAAAACTTCTAGAACTGAATTGAGCAAAGCAGCACTATATAAAATTAACACACATTAAAAAAAGGCATTTCTGTATATCAGTGGCAAAGCCTCAAGAAGGAAATAAGAAAACCTACCCAATTTACAGTAACTTCAAAATGAATTTACAGTAACTTCAAAATGAATGGCACCTTTTAACTAACCCACATGTGTTTGGTTTTCAATGGTTTTTTATATTCAGATGTATATATGGTGCTCACTTTAGGATCAGCAGTGTTGACCATTTATGCTGCATAGCTGTATTATAGCCTTATTAGTTATGTGTGGTGGGTGACCCTCTGGGTATACAGTTGTCTGTCTGAGTGTTGTCTAACTCATTTGTTGATAAGTGAATGATTGTGCATGTGTTGTATGTCATAGTATGTCGTCACATAAAAGGGAGGGAGCGGAAAACCATTACATTAAGATAATATTGGACCAAACTACTTACTTGCTCTAAACAGTTACTTGTACCCCTTAACCTGTCTTCAAAAGTTGCATATAGTTACAGTAGTGTATATTAAATATTGTGGGAAAACAGTTAGTCTTGTATTTTTCTGTATGTGTGTATATACATATAATTATGTACTTCTGGCAATTCTATCTGTATTTAAAGATGTAACAATCTTGACACCGATTTTAAGACTAGCCGCGAGACTGAATTAAAGATGATATCCCTACCAAGTGAAAATTGATGTGTGTTAAGAGGGTACAGAATTATCAACTGATTTGGTCAGTTGCTTCCAATTCTAGTTGATTTTCCTCATTGTGTAAACATTGGCAGGTATGTGACAAATGGGAAAATAACCCAAATAATAAAGTGACATATTGGTGTTCAGCAATAAAAAAAAAAAGAAAGAAAACATAAGATACTTGGGAAACAACGAAAGAGGTGAAAGATCTATACAAGGAAACCTACAGAACCCTAAAGAAAGAAATCAAAGAAGACCTTAGAAGATGGAAAGATCTTCCTTACTCTTGCATAGGCAGAATAAGTATTATCAAAACAACCATACAACCAAAAGCACTATACTGATTGAATGCAATTATGAACAAAATCCCAATGACATTTCTCATAGAAATAGAAAAAGCAATCATGAAATTCATCTGGAAAAATAAGAATCCCAGAATAGCTAAAACAATTATAAGCAGGAAGAGCAAAGCAGGTGGTATCACTATATCAGACCTTAAACTATACTACAGAGCAATAGTAACAAAAACAGCATGGTATTGGCACTAAAACAGGCCAGTATACCAATGGTACAGAATAGTGGACACATAGACTAACTCACAAAATTACAATTATCTTATATTAGACAAAGCTGCCCAGAACATGCATTGGAGAAAAGATAGCCTCTTCAACAAATGGTGCTGCGAAACCTGGACATCCATTTTCAAAAAAAAAAAAAAAAAATGAAATTAAAACCCTATCTCTCACCATGCACAAAACTCAACTCAAAGTGGATCAAGGACCTACAATTTAAACCAGAGACTCTGCATCTAATAGATGAAAAAGTAGGCCATAATCTTCATTACATGCAGCTAGGCCTCTCCAATATCCTTAATAAGATACCTATAGCACAAGAATTAAAACCAAGAATCAACAAATGGGATGGATTCAAATTAAAAAGTTTCTTCTCAGAAAAAAATCTGAGGTGAACAGAGAGCCTACATCCTGGGAGTAGATTTTTACCCCTCACACACCAGATAGAGAACTAATATCTAGTATATAAAGAACTCAAAATGCTAAGCAACAAAAATCCCAATAATCCAACCAACAAATTGGCCAAGGACCTGAACAGACACTTCTCAGAAAAGGATGTAGAATCAATCAACAAATATTTAAAAAAATGTTCATCATCTCTTGCAAGTAGAGAAATGCAAATCAAAACCACTCTCAGATATCATCTCACTCCAGTCAGAATGGCAGCTATCATAAAGACAAACAAGAAGTGTTGGCAAGGTTGTGGGGGAAAAAGGCACACTCATACACTGCTGGTGGGACTGCAAATTGGTGCAAACAACATGGAAAACTGTATAGAGATTCCTGCGAAATCTGGGAATGAAAAAAAACATTTCACCCAGCTATTCCTCTTCTCGCACTATTCACAAAGGACTTGAAAACAGCATACTACAGGGTCATAGCCATGTCAATGTTTATAGCAGCACAATGCAGAATAGAAAACTGTGGAGCCAACCCAGATGCCCTTCAGTGGATGAATGGATAAAAATATGGGGCATATATACACAATGCAATTTTACTCAGCAATAATATAATCATGGCAACTGCAAGTAAATGGATGGTATTGGAGAGTGAAGTTAGGCAAACCCAAAAAATAAATGTTGAATGGTTTCTCTGATATAAGGAGGCAGACTATAGTGGGGTAGGGAGGGGGAGCATAGGAGGAATAGATGAATTCTACATAGGGCAGAGGGGTTGGAGGGGAGGGGAAGAGGCAGGGGATTAGCAGTGATTGTGGATTGTGATGACACTTTTTTCCAAAGTACATGTATGAAGACCCAAATTGGTGCCAACATACCTTATATAGAACCAGTGATATGAAAAATTGTGATATATATGGGTATTAAGAGTTGTATTGCAGAAAGATATGAGTACATATATAATGGCATAAATTAGCATGAATATACTTTCTGTACAGAGATACGAAAAATTGTGCTCTAGGTGTGTAATAAGAATCGTAATGCATTCAACTGTCGTGTATTTAAAAAAATAAATTTTTAAAAAAGAAAGGTATTGAAACCCATTGGGGACACTATAAGCCTACATGGCTATATATCTTAAAAACACAGAGCTGGAAGGGAAGTTGCATGAACAACATGAGAAACCAAGAAAGAATGTGCCCCAAACAAAGATGCTACATTATTAGAATCCATGGTCAGAATAGCAGGATAAATAGGAGAAGGTACATAATTTTCTGTGAATTAAAGGATCCTATGAGAGAAAATACAGGCAGCAAAGGATCATTTTGATAAAGAGCTACATAAGCAAATACAGAAAGAAAAAGATTCCTTCAATAAGGAGATAGAGATTATGAAAAAAAAGAACACCACAAAACAGAGATCCTTGAAATGAAGGAAACAGTAAACCAAATTAAGAACTCAATAGGAAGCATCTCCAACAGAATAGATCACTTGGAAGACAGAACCTCTGACATTGAAGGCAAAATATATAATCTTGAGAAAATAAAGTTGACCCCAGTGAAGATGGTAAGAAACCATGAGCAGAAGATTCAAGAATTGTGAGATAATATGAAAAGACCAAATTTAACAAATATTGGGATAGATTAAGGCATAGAGGTCTAAACTACAGAAATGGACAATCTATTCAATGAAATAATACCAGAAAAATTTTCAAACACGTAGAGTGAATTGGGAAATCAAATACAAGGATCATATAGGACACCAAATGAACAAGATCACTACAGATCTACACCAATGCACATCATAATGAAAACACCTATCATACAGGAGAAGCAGAACATTTCAAAACCCACAAGAGAAAGGAATCAAATTACATATGGGGAAAACCAATCAGGATCTCTGATTTCTGAACTGAGACCCTGAAATCTACAAGATCCTGCAACAATATAAACCAAGCTCTGAAAGAAATGGATGCCAACCAAGAATCATACCCAGCAAAATTAAATTTTGATTAGCAATTAGATTTCGATTCAGATGTTATTTTATGACAAAATAAAAACCTTCCATCATACACAAAATTAAAAGAATTTACAACCAGAAACCTGCACTACAGAACACCCTTGGCAAAATATTCCATGAGGAGGAAATGAACAACAATAAAAAATCAGAAAAGGGTAGTATCACTGTAAAGGCAAAACCTATCAAAGAGAAACTGACTTAGTTAAATACCAAAAAATAAACAAAAATAACTGGGATTTCAAATCTTGTCTCAATAATAACCCGGAAAGATTATTTCCAACTCAGCTATCAAAAGACAGGCAGATTGGAGTTTAAAAAGATGAACAATATGATGCCTCCAAGAGACTCATATCATAGAAAAAGACACCCACACACTGAAGGTGACAGGTTGGAAAAAAATATATCACTCAGGCTGGGGCTGGGGCTCAGTGATAGAGCACTTGCCTAGCACATATGAGACCCTGTATTGGATCCTCAGCACCACATAAAACTAAATAATAAAGGTATTGTGTCTATATACAAAAAATAAATATTAAAACACATACTTCCACTCACATGGAATGTGGAGGCAAGCAGGGGTTTCTATTCTTATATCAAATAATGTGGACTTCAAGTAAAAGTTAATCAAAATGGATAAAGAAGGACACTACATACTGCTTAAAGGAACCATACACCAACAAGACAGAACAATTATAAATATACACACCCCCAAAACAATGGAGCATTTATGTTCAAACAGACTCTTCTCAAGTTTAAGGGCCAAGTAGACCACAAGACAATAATCCTGGGTGACTCCTCTTTTACTACTGGATACATATTCCAAACAATATCCAGACAGAAACTATAGAACTCATAATACAATCAATAACGTAGATTTAACTGACATACATTGACTATTTCATCCTTCAACAGGCAAAGACACTTTCTTCTCAGCAGGAAATGCATCCTTCTCTGAAATAGACCATATGTCATGCCAAAAAGGAACTCTAAGCAATACAGAAAAGTAAATATACTACCCTGCATTCTATCAGATCATAATGGAATGAAATTATAAATCAATGATAAAAATAGAAGCTACTCCTATACCTGGAGACTAAATAATATGCTAGTGAAGGAACAATGGGTTGCAGAAAACATCAAAGAGGAGATTTAAAAATTTTTAGAGGTGAATGAGGACTCAGATACAACATATCAAAATCTCTGGGACATTATGAAGGCATTACTAAGAGAAAAGTTCATTGCATGGAGTTCATTCCTTAAAAGAAGAAAAAGTCAAATAAATGACCTAAAATTACATCTCAAAGCCCTAGGAAAAACAATTAATCAACACCAAAAGCAGTAAAGGACAGAAAATAATTAAAATCAGAGCTGAGATCAATGAAACTGGAACAAAATAAGCAATTAAAAATTGACAAAGTGACTGGGAATGGAACCACCATTTGACCCAGGTATCCCACTCCCTGGTCTATACCTAAAGGACTTAAAAACAGCATACTACAGGGACACAGTCACAATGATTTTAGCAGCACAATTCACAAGAGTTAAACTGTGGAGCCAACATACATGCCCTTCAGTGGGTGAATGGATAAAGAAAACGTGGCATTTGTACACAATGGAATATTACTCACCAATAAAAGAAAATAAAATCATGGCATTTGCAGGTAAATGGATGGCATTGGAGAAGATAATGCTAAGTGAAGTTAGCCAAACCCGAAATAACAAATGCCGAATGTTTTCTCTGATATAAGGAGGCTGACTCATAGTGGCATAGGGAGGGGGAGCATGGGAGGAATAGATGAATTCTATTTAGGCCAGTGTGGTGGGAGGAATAGGGAGGGGAAAGGGATTAGCAAGGATGGTTTAATACAATAGACATCATTATCCAAAGTACACGTATGAACACAAGAATTGATGTCAACCTACTTTATAAAAAGACATACAAAAAATTGTGCTGTATTTGTAATAAGAATTGTAATATATTCTGCTGCCATATATTTTAAATTTTTTAAAAAAATTTTCAAAATGAAACGTTAGCTCTTTGAAAAACAAATACATTTGATAAAACCTTATCCATGCTACTGTAGAGAAGGAGAGAAATACTCCAATTACTAAAATCCATGTTGAAAAAGGAAATATCACCATGAACACTAGAGAAATACAGAATTAGAAATTATTTTGAAAATTTGTACTGCAATAAAAGAGAAAATATTTAAGTCATCAACAAATGTCTAGAATCATGTGACTTATACAAACTGAGTAAGTTAAACAGATCATTTTCAAGCAATGAAATAGAAGACACCATCAAAAGCCTACCAACCAAAAATAAATAAATAAATCCCAGGACTCAATGGATACAAGACCTTCAAAGAAGAACTAACACCAATACTCCTCAAATTATTCCATGAAATAGAAAAGGAGGGAACACTTCCAAACTCACTCAAAAAGCCAATATCTTCTTGATGCTAAAATCAGACAAACACAGAAAAGAAAGTGTACTTCAAACCAATACCTCTAAAAAGCAGAAGCAAAAATTCTGAGTAAAATTCTGGCAAATCAAATACAAAAACATATCAAAAAGATGGTTCATCATGATGAAGTGGGATTCATCCCAGGGATGCAACGTTGGTTCAACATACAGATATCATTAAATGTAATTCATCACATCAGTAGATTTAAAGATAAGAACCTTATGATATTCTCAACAAATGCAGAAAAAGCATTTGACAAAATACAGCACCCCTTCATGTTCAAAACACTAGGAAAAACTAGGGATAACAGGAACTTATCTCAACATTTTAAGGCTCTCTATGCCAAGTCTCAGGCCAACATCATTCTAAATGGAGAAAAACTGAAGGCATTTCCTCTATAATTGGAAACAAGACAGGGATGCCCTCTCTCACACTTCTATTCAATATACTTCTTAAAACAATGCTGATGATATGATTGTGTACCTAGAAGACTCAAAAAGCTACACTAGAAAACTTCTAGAACTAGAATTCAGCAAAGTAGCAGGATATAAAATAAACACCTGTAAATTAAAGGCATTTCTGTATATCAGTGACAAATCCTCGGAGAGAGAAATGAGGAAAATTGAATAATATTCTAGTGAATGAACAATGGGTTTCAGAAACATCAAAGAGGAGATTTAAAAATTCTTAGAGGTGAATGAGGACTCCGATACAACATATCAAAATGAGGAGAATTGAACAACAGCAGAGGAGGTAGAGAGGGAAGATGGGAGGGGAGGGGAGGGGAGTGGGGATAGTAGGGGATAGGAAAGGTAGCAGAATACAACAGTCACTATTATGCCATCATGTAAAAATGTGAGTATGTAACAGATGTGATTCTGCAATCTGTATTAGGGCCCCCTGGTTTCAATCCCCAGTTTCACAAAAGGAAAAAAAGAACGAAAAAAAGTCCTTTCCAAAGTTACAGAAAAATAATTTTAAATTTATAAATTGTATATATGAAAACAAAAATTCTATTCCTCAAATGACTCCATTAAAGAGAACAAGGAGAAGTGACAGATGAAAGAAACCAATTGCCTCACCTTTAACCAAACACTTCTAAGAAAGGAGAACAGAGACTGTGAGAGAAACACAGGCAAGAGCTGTGAACAGCCCCTTCAAATAGCAGGTATCTAAATGTCCCTTCATCACAAAGCAATCAACATCTTAAGAAAGGAGGGACTGCACAATAAAGTCACAATGAACACAAATTGAGACAGTGTTGAAGAACATGTGGGGTTATCATGAAGGTCCACAGAAACAGATGTGGACCCCAGAGCACCTGTTCATATGGGGACACAGCACGCTCCTCCAGAGTCGAGACCCAGGGCGTGGTGACAGAGGATGTCCATTTGGGAATAGATAAGTAATAAACTATGGAAAATAACCATTTCTGGCAATCAGCCACATTTTCTTTGCCATATTGCATACAGTTTGACAAATACTATGAAACACCTTGTCAGTTTTATATAGCTGTCACATAAATGTCACATTTCACATATAAGCATACTTAAATAGTACATCTGCAGAATTTGAAAAATAATACAAACTCAGATTAGCACATAAAAGACTGAATTACACACCCTGGGTATAGATGATAGGACTCCTCATTATAAAGAGGACAGCTTCCCTCAGGTTCATCTATGACAACACCCCATCAAAATTTCACCATGGTTTCCTTTTCATTGAAGAAGGGACCAAAGCAAACAGTTTGAAAATTCTCCTGGAAGGTTGAATTGATATGAAATTAGCCAAGAATTCTGAACTCTAAGAGCAAAAGCAGGAGCTATCATTACCAGGCACTAATGCATGCTATAAAATTATCATATTGCAGTAATTTGAGGACCAAAAAAATCACAATGCAGAAATTTCATAGATGACTCCATATGTATGTAAATGTCATTTTTATTATGAAGTGCAATGAAAAGGCCTAGCTAAATGCCACCATCTCCAGCAGAAGATTTGATGTGAATGAACAAGGCAACCCAACAAGAAGGGAGGTGTGGAAACTGGAGGCCCAGAACACTAGTAGGGCTTGGGTGCAGAACGTGCGTGGTACTGGATTACACTCCAGCATCCCAAAGAAGCACATATTGAGTAGGATTAGGTTTCAAAATTATACGAGAATATGAGGCTCCTGGATTCTCTTCACACATGGATACACCAAATAAACACCTACTTCTGTTTTGAGTCCCTCTTAAATAAAGTTATACATGGACTGAGAGACCTATGCATTGGACCACTCAGAAAATATCTACCATCCAAATGGCAGGCAAAGTTGGGGGACACGTGGGCATTAGTCCTGCCTTGAGGAATGTGCCACATAATTGGGACAGAATACCCCCATCCAGTGGCACCCAGAGTAGAGGTAGACTGAATTGGGGTCACAAATGGAGCACATTGAACACTAAATGACTTGTAGCTGGAAAAGCAATTTGTCTGGTGCTCATAGAAGAAAGAGCTAGATATACACAAGTATCAGGATGAGAGAAAAAGGAGTTCTTTTCTATGGCCGTGGAGGGTCATGAGCTTTATCCATGGGACCAGGGCAGAAGGGGAGTGAGGTCAAGGGTCCCAGTTTATCCCTACAAGGGATTTGCAGCATGATCTGCAAACTGTGGTTGCTAACAGTTGAGCTCCTCTCTAGCCAGTCCCTAAGAGTAGACAGGACAAATGCAGTCCACCTAGGAGCCCTGCCTGAGCCCTCTCCCTCCTACCTCAGAAATAACTCCAGGTCTAACCAGTTCTTTCTGGAAGGAGTATGTCCAGGCACTCTGGGTCCCAACATTTTCCCCATCTCATGGACTCCATCCTGACCTACCAAGCTTTGGGAGCAATGGCAACTGTGCATGTGCATATCTGCCTGGATCACAAAGGAGGAGCATCACATTGATGTCTGAGTATTTCCCTGTGCTACAATCCACACCAGGAGTAAAACAAAAGGGGTCAAAACCCTGTTTCTTTCTAGAATAGGCTCACACCACCTTCCTGCAGTGAGCACAGGCAGCATGGGTTCTAACAAATTGCATCAGGAATTCAGTCACCAGCCAAGTAGGAGACCTTCTGCAGCCCTACTCCAGCTGTGGGAAAGGCTCCTATCAAATAGGCAAAGGAACTAGTCCTCCAACGACATGGGTATGGAGAAAAAGACCTGCTCACACGGGGCTAGAATATCAGTTTAGTGCAGCCATTTTAAAAAACTAGAATGGAGTTCTTTAAAAGCTAACAACCAATCTGGATGCATTTCCAAAGAACTTAACCAGTGTGTTAATAAATGGCTGCATGCCCACTGATGTTCAGGTATCCACAGGAGTCAGGACAGGAAACTTCTGAAGTGGCTTCTGGATAAGAAGACTCCTCCCAGCTGCATGTCAGTCACCTGCTCCCCTGAGAAACTACTTCCCCTAAATGCACCTGCTCATAGGTCCACAGGTGGCTGATATGTACCAGATTCTCAGGAGACCTCAGATGAGCCAGGTGTGGGATCCCTGTGTCAGGCAGAGCCAAACCAGGACCAGGAAAATATCACAGAGGGCATGAGACCCCTGGAACATGCAGTCCACAGAGGGGGACATTCAGGCCAAAGATATTCTGACAAGGTGTCTGGCCTGGGAGAGGAGGGGAGAATTCACATGCACACACACATGCACACACATATTTGTACTGGAAATGGGGACAGGGGACTTGAATTTGAGGGATTCATTGATACATGTGTACAGGTTTCGTCTGGGAGACAGGGTTCTGGATCTGACATTTTGCTTCCCTTATATTTAGAACATTCAGGGGGACCCAGGCAGGAGACCCACACCTGTAATCCCAGCCACTCTGGAGGCTGAGGCCCAAGTTCAAGGCCAGACTCAGAATCTCAGCTCTGTCTCCAGATAAATGATAAAAAGTATGAGGGATGTAGCTCAGTGGGAAACGGGCTCTGCGTTTAATACACTATGCCCCATGCCCCCCCAAAAGAAAGAAAAGCTCAGGGGGAAGAAAAACCTGAGACCCCTGCAGATCCCAGCCCCCTTGGGTAGGAAAGAGCCCACGGAGTTGTGGTTCTCAAGGTCCCAAGACTCTGAAATCCACCACAGAAGAAATTCAGGGAGGAGACTTGAGCTGCCAATTTGCACAGGAGATACCCATGTGTTCAATAATGAGAATAAAAAGAATCCAACATCTTTAAAACCTGAGAAATGTGAAATAAACGCCTATCAGAGAGAAAATTAAACAGTATCAATGAAGATAGGAAAGAAAAGAATTCTAATAAACTCAAAGAATTTAAGTGCTTCTTAATTATTTGTGGAAAGTGTTTTGCCATTAAAGACACGATAGCCCTGCCACAGGGACTTGCTGAAATCAGTTCATAGGACCAGGATAATACATTAATAGTCATGGGATATTCAGATTAATAATAGTATAAAATACCATGGGTAAGTTTTACAAGGGTGCCATATGCAGGTGGTATTATATATAACTCTGATGCACTAATAAACAATCCAGCATGCTTTACTCTTAATGGAAGCATCCAATCCTAAATTTCATCCGCAAAGATAAATATAAGTAAACTTAACCAAGAAACATTTGAAGTATAAGAGCAAAAAATTATAAGAGAAAAAAATAGTAAGATGAAGTTATTACCTAACACGTGCATTATGAAGCTGTTCTGTTACAATTGTCATCAAGGAATCACGACTTCAACAGAGTCCACCCACGAAACCACGTGGTTGTAAAAATCATACACTTAATTGCAACGGAAAAGTCATTATCAATCCAACCCTAACCAGGCCAATCTCAGCAACTTAGCTAGACCAGCGGGCAGAATAAAAACTAAAAACTACCAGGAGAGAGCTCAGTGGTAAAGCACCCTTCTGTTAACTACCAAAACACAACCACCACCAAAAAAATAAATAAATAAATAATAAATAAACTCCACAAAACTAGTTTAGGAATAGGCAAGGTCCCTGTTCACCACAGCTTCCATCCTGCAGGAAAATGGTGTTTGGAAATTTGATTTTTTTTGGGGGGGAGGGGGTGTGCTGGGCATTGAACTCAGGTGCACTCGACCACTGAGCCCAATCCCCAGCCCTATTTTGCATTTGATTTCCAGGCAGGGTCTCCCTGAGTCTCTAAGTGCCTCATCCACTTGCGGAGGCTGGCCTTGACCTCACAGTCCTCCTGCATCAGCCCCCACCCCCAGGCACTGGGATGACAGGTGAGCGCCATCCCCAGCCTCAGAGATTGGAGTCTTCCAGTGGTCCAACCTGTCAATCACCACAGCCAGGAAGACGCCTGGCAGCCTCGCTCACCTGCCAGATAGATAGGACTTGAGCAGGGGCTGAGGCTGCCCAGAGGATGGGGAGCCTGCGAGGGGTCTCCGCCACTGTCACGCTCCACACCAGGCTGGCCAGGGGGACTGATGGGCGCTGTCCACAACGGGTTCAGGCCTGTGGTCTCAGAGAGCGCCCGAAGTCAGGGTCCGCCAGCTCGAGTTCCCTTCACAGCCTGTCCTACCAGACAGCCTCCCTGCCCGACCTCCCTCCGGAGCCTCCCTGTCCAGGCACCAGGTGCCACTGCACACTCACCATTTTCTGGTGCCCAGCAGCCAAGCCTGGACTGGTGAGCTTTAGCCCCTGGATGGCAGGGCCACCTGGGATTCTGGGCAGGAGCGAAGCCTGGAGTCCAACTGCAGGAATCTGAGAAGAACCGCGGATGGCGGAGAAATAAATCCCATTCCCAGCCCGGAGGCCCGCCCCCTGCTGCTGGCTACGCTCAGGATTGGGTAGCGCTCAGTACGGGGGCTTCTGATTGGACAGGGAATCAGTCAGTCTCCGCTCTCCACAGCCTGAGCACAGCGAGCCTTCTTTTGGAGTGACAGGGGGGTGATATCTGCTCCAGGCAGAGGAAACAAGAATGGCAGGGTTTGGGTGCAACTTTTCTCTTTTTTCTTTTTTCTCCTTTTGAGGTCTCAGCATTGAGTCAGGGTTAGGGTGACCAGAATTCAAGTTCTGTTGGGTTTTGATGTTGGGAAATTGAAGTCATTTCTTGACAGTTTCACCACCTGGGCCTCCTCCTATAATAAGAGCACCCAGAGCATCTTCGGGTGCTGACTTGTCCTCTGTTCGTCTGTGCAAAATTCTCCAAGCAGAATTGGCCTTTCCTCCCTTGGGAACTGCCCAGTGGTGGAGGCTCTCGACTGGGCCTGGCAGGCTCCAACCAGGTTGGCAGCATTAGAGCTGATGTTCGTCCAGCTGAGTTGAATCTGCATCTCCAGCCCACGTTGAGGCTGGAGGCAGAGTAGGGAGATCAGCACAGAAGAGACCTGGAGACCCGGTAAACCCCAGCTGCACCTGTGCTCCCTCACTCTCTGGCAAACTGGGGGTTGAATTCAGAGGACTCCTACTCAGCCCCTTCCACAGCCCTATTTGAATTTTATTTAGAGACAGGGTCTCACTGACTTGCTTAGCACCTTGCTTTTGCTGAGGCTTGCTTTGAATTCCCCATCCTCCTGCCTCAGCCTCCCCAGCCACTGGAATGACAGGCTTATGCCACTTTTTTTTTTCTTTTTGAGAGAAATACCTGTGGTGGCCACAGGATAACAGCCTTGCACAGATCAAGGCCACCCTGGGTGATCTCCTTAGTTCCTGCCAGTCCCCTGGATCTCAGGCAATGGGAAGCTGCCTCCTCCTAAAACCAGAGACCCTCTGCCCAGGTGTGCATCCTTATATCAGCTGAATACTCTGCACTAGACAAGAAAAAAGAAATAGAAAAAAAGACAGACCTTACCTGCTTGTCATGATGCAAACAAAGCCAGTGTGTTTCCAAAGAGAGCTCTGGTCTTGTCCCCCCAATTCAGTGGTGCAAAAACTCACATAATACAGAGAAGACTTCTCGTTAAGGGGGGCTCCAGGGTCTGTCTATTAATGAAAAATAATTTGGGTTTGATTGGGAGTCCAGGAAAGCCAATTACAGGTTTTCCTAATTTGGTAAATAACTCCATAGATTCGAATGCACCCTGCTCCTCTCTGCCTTAATTAATCATGGAGGCCTCGAGGTTACCTGGCCCCTGGGACCCCAGATCCTGCAGATAAAAGCAGAGGAGGTCCTTTGTTCTCCATGCAGCACCCTGAACCTCCACCTTCCCTTCAGACTCCAACACCTTTGGCAGCATCCAATGGGGGAGCGATTTAGAAAATTCTGTAATGTACCTAAAGACATTTCCTCATCTGAGTGTGATGCTATCAATTTGGTCCTATGGACCTGTTTAGTATGTTTTATGTTTTTTCTATTTTGTTGGTTCTTCTTAGTTATACATGACCATAGAGTCCATTTTGGTAAAATTATCCAAACATAAATTGTACCTTTTTCCCCTTAGGACCCCATTCATGTGGGTGAGCATGATTGTTACTGTATTCTGGATAAATGCCATTTTGACTTGAGTGAAAGGGAATCTCAGTGCAGTTTTAATTTGCATTCCCCTAATTGCTAGATACATTGCCTTTTCAATATTTATTTTTTAAAATATATTTTATAGTTGGAGTTGGACCCAATACCTTTAATCTATCCATTTATTTTTCTGTGGTGCTAAGGATGAAACCCAGTACCTTGCACGTGCTAGGTGAGCACTCTATGGCTGAGCCCCAGTCCCCGCCCCCATTTGCAGTATATTTTACTTTTGATTCTTAGTAACAGCAGCCTGGGTCTTTGGGGAACCAGTTTTGCTGCATTTGTGAATTGGGAACATTTCTATTGAAGAAAGACTGAGAAGTTCAAGGCACATGCCCAGAATTTCAGGGATGAGCAGTACACAGTTTTCTTTCCCAGGATGAGGAGAAGATTATGTGGGTGAGAAGAGGGAAAGAGCTGGGGACACCTTTGGGCCAGAAACTCTCCTATCCCCCATGAGGGAAATTATTCTTCCTGTTAGTTTTCTTATCCCAAATGAGAGATTTTCCTTAGCTACCAGAACTACTAGATATAATTCCCTGGATGGAGCTCAGATTTGTCTTGAGAGGCAAGGAAAAGTGAATAACCAACCCAGTGATTCTAATACCAACAAGCTAGACCTTGGGCTCCTTGGGGACAAAACCCTGGGGTTTACCCAATAATTAACAATCCAACAGCACCCGACACCCAATTAATGGGGGACAGAGAATTGGATCAGTGGGTGTGGGGGTCTATGGGTGGCCAGTTGTAGGAGCTTGCCTCTGGGGTGCATTCCTTGCATCTGGGAGATTTTTCAACACCAATGACATAAACAAAGTGGTGAGAACACTGGCAAAACCCTCTGCAATATTCTAGCCAGGAAAATTCATAAGCAGTTTAAAAGCATCTTAATGTTTACCCTCAGTCAAATGTGCCTCAATCTGAATGAAACCATTTGAAAAGAGTTCTCAACATGAAAAGTTTCTGAAATCTGCTGGTTTGTGGATCACTGCACATCCATGAGTCCATGGCTAAATACATAAGTAAAAATAGAAATCTAATAATGAGCATTCTCTTAAGACTTTCATCCTGAAAACACTGCCCTATTTGCTTTGATAACTAAATGATAATTTATTCGTTCCTCTAGCAACACTTGAGGTCCATAAAGAACTGTGGAACATTTCTGGTTGGGACAGAAATGTTGGGATACCAACAAGAAAGTTTCACTGAACCTCAAAGGAGAAGGTTCATAAATAACCAGAATGCAGGAATGCCCACAAAACTTGAAATTAAAAACAAGGGACTGGGGTGGTGGCGCAGTGAAAGAGCACCTGCCTAGCACCTGTGAGGCACTGAGTTTGATCCTTGGCACCACATAAAAAAGAAATATATAAAATAAAGGTATCCTGTCCAAGTAAAAACTATTTTTAAAAATAAAGATCAGATTTAAAATAAAAAAGAAAAGCAACTCCCTGCAATGCAGCATTTCTCCTAGACCAGCTTCCTGGACCCCCATATACTAGCATGATATGAGCAAGCTTAAAAAAATGGGTGAGAAATTACAGAACTCTGCTCTGGCCCCATCTCTAGTCCAGCCCCACTTAAATGTCCCTCTCCAAATAGCAACACCTCAGATCATGTATTTGCTGTCTCTCCCTTTAGAGCTTTCTCACATTTTTCCTTTCTTTCTTCTTGTGGTGGTGAGGATTGAACCTAGGGCCTTGTGCATGCAGGGCAAGCACACTACCGACCTGACTGAATCCCTGGCCGCTCACGTTCTTTCCTGAATGTGCATCTGTTTTCTAAATAGGTCTGTTCACGCACCTGACAATAATGAAGTTGTTTTCTGCTTTGAAAACCAAGGAACTTACTTTTTCTGAGCTGATGTCCCTCTCTGTCCCTGAAATCCCTTCCCATTACACAACCTCACACAGCAATATCAGACTTGAGCTTTGCAATTGTGTGGGTTTTTTTATTGGTTGGGGTCTGATATCACATATATCACTGGAGGGAGGTAACTAGCAGCCATGCACTTTTTTTAATAAGCAAAGGACAATGTTTGGTAGCACATATCATTAAGGCCAGGAATATGGAAGGCTGCTTCAGGAGGATATCAAGTCGGAGGCCACAGTTGGCCTCCTAGCAAGACCCTGCCTCAAAATAAAATATTCAAAGTTCTGACACTGGGTGAGTCTTCCTGAACAATGAAGGGTCAGAATTCCTGTTTCAACAGTCTCCCCTTAGGATACTGTGTGTAGGTATGTGACTGTTACCTTCCAACAGGACCTAGAGCTGTTGCTGGTGTCCACCTGTATTAATAAATAGATCAAAGGAAGTGAGTAAATAAGTAAAGCAATAAAAAATCTGACATTGTTGCTGGTTGTGATCCAAGAGATACAAAGGTTATATTGTGTTTCTTGGATCTTGTGTTCTTGCAAGAGTGAATTTTAGATAATACAAAAAATGTAATGAAAGTAGAGCAAAGTTTATTGGCCCAGAAATCACTATCAAAAAGGGGGGAGGAAAACAGTGAGTCTTCTCTGACATCTCTAGGCCTCACACCCCTTTGATCCTCAGGTTTATGGGAGATGCTGTGGGTGATTCCAGAGGCCTGCCCATGGACCAATTCCTACTCTTAACTGGCAGTAGGATGACATCGTGTTTGTAGGTTCCTAGTCCACATGGTCTTGTCCAGAGACACCAAAGCAAAACCCGAGTGTGTGTGTGTGTGTGTGTGTGTGTGTGTGTGTGAGAGTGTCTTTGTGAATTTAACTATAATAAAAATTTTATTATGGCAGCTATTATGAAGACAAACAACAACAAGTGTTGGCGAGGATGTGCGGAAAATGGTACACTCATACACTGCTGGTGGGACTACAAATTGGTGCAGCCAATATGGAAAGCAGTATGAAGATTCCTTGGAAATCTGAGAATGAAGCCACCATTTTACCCAGATATCCTGTGGAGCCAACCTAGAGGCCCTTCAGTGGATGAATGGATAAAAAATATGAATTATATATACACAGTGGAATTTTATTCAGCAATAAAAGAATAAAATCATGTGAGATTGTCAGAGATTATGGTCTTTTTCTCTTGGTTTCTAACTTTTAGGGAATAGAGTTTTTCTGAGATTCTCACCAGTATCTTTGCCTTTGTAAAAGGGGTATTGCAACTTACTTCTGTTTCTTGCTGTCTAACTTTTGTGGTTTTCCAATATGAGGTATGAGGTAGAAGTGGATTTTAAGTGGATATTTTTAATGTAGGAGTTCACTAATTACTATTAGAAGCAACAGATGAGCTCAGAACAGTAATAAAATTTAATATCATCAGTTGTTTATGTGCATAATAAAGTAAGTAGCAAATGTAAAATTAAAGACAGTTCTAATGACCATAATATCAAAAGCAAAATAATTGGGAATATTTCAAGAAATGTGAACATTTGAACATTTAACATGGCTTGTTTTTAGAGAATATAACATTATCCCTAAGCCACCTTCTTTGTTGTAGTGACCTTAACTCATAGAAAAAAGATAGGATTTAAAAACTTTCCCCTGTCATCCTGAGGACAGGACTTAGGTATGGTCTACCAGTGAGCTCTATCATCATCCCATTCTTATTTTTCTTTGAGATATGGTCTTGCCAAGTTAGTGAGGCTAGACTCAAAGTTGTGACCCTCAAGGCTTGACTTCCATGTTAGCTCTGGTTACATGCATGTGACATCACAACACTGGTAGGGATTAGTCTTTTTTGTTTTCTTTAGTTGTAGTGGACAGAGTACCTTTATTTATATATTTATTTTTATGTCGTGCTGAGGATTGAACCCAGTGCCTCACATGTGCTAGGCAGATGCTCTCACCTGAGCCCCAGCCCCAGGGATTAAATTCTTGACTTTCATATTGCAGGTTGGCTCAGGATAATATCTAGGTTTGCAAATGTGAATAATGTCCTCATTTTGTGAGTAGAATGTAGAGGCCACAATGAGAGAAAATATCTATCCTTATCCTTGGAACAGGAACATCAACTGTGGATTCACATGAAACTTAGTATTTGAGGATTTCCCTGATATTAGAAATATAAGCAAGAGACATGAGGTGAAGGCTCTGAGGAAGGGGGACTAGGTATTTCAAATTGTGAGGCATCAGATTGAGAAATAAAATGCTAAGGCAGCTGGATATGGAGAATAGGGTCCCTCACATTTAACTGTAGGATTAGGATCACAGAAGATATATAAGAAAATAAAAAATTTACTGGGTACATTTTAAAAAGATGATCATGGGTAGGACTTGGTCAGAAGTCATCATTATCACACCCCACCCACATGCCCACACACATTACTTCCCTTTTACCTCTTCCCCACTTTAGCAGTCAAGTCAACATCCACTCCTCAAGGTGCATCTGTGCATGAAGTTAAAGGACTGAGCCATAGTACCCTGGGGATCACAACGGGCAGATCTTTGCCTAGCTTATGGCAGAAACTAGCAAAGGAATGGCAGAGTTCAGGAACATCTCTGTCTCCTTTCTCTCACAAACAAATAACTAGAGATTTCAATTATAAATTGATGGATGAAGTGAACTTGGGAGTATTGGGCCAAACATTGGCAACACTGAAAATATAAATGTTCAGCAGCCTAATGTCTTATTTCTTTTTTATCTTTCTTTTTGTTTTTAATGCTGTGGATTGAGCCCAGGGGCACTCAACCTCTCAGCAACATTCATGATTATTTTTGTAATTTAGTTAGAGACAGGTTTTCACTGAATTGCTTAGTCCCTCCCTAAGTTGTTGAGGCTGGCTTTGTATCAGCCTCCAGAGACTCTGGGATTACAGTCATGCACCACCACACCTGGCTAAGGTTTTATTTCATTATTTGCACAAGAGCAGTTTTTCATGTAATATAACCTACTGAATGCTCTCAAAATATTGCACTTTGTGAAAGACTCAAAGAGTTAGCATATTAACTTTATATTAACAAACTTAAAGAATATGATTTTTGTTATGCCTTGGCTTTTTTTCATTTGATAAAATCAGGTTAGGACATAGTTTTCTAGTTTCTTTATTCTCTTTTTTTTGGGGGGCGGGGGTATACTAGGGATAGGTCCCAGTATCACTCAACCACAAAGCCACTTCCCCAGTCATGTTTAATTTGTTTTTTTTTAGAAACAGGGTCTCACTTAGTTGTATAGGTCCCTATTAATTTGCTGAGTCTGTCTTTGAACTCGTGAATTTCCTGCCTCAGCCTCCCAAGCCATTGGGATTGCAGGTTTGTGCCCCCACTCCCAGTTTCTTCATTCTTTTGTAGTTGTTGCTTTCTTTTGTTACATAATTTCAAGTTGAATAACAGTATGTTTAACAATACAGATATAGAGAAAAGCTAGTGTTGTAGGTAAGCAATTGAACATATCCACCAGAAAGTATATCATATATTCACCATGGTGTATTACTCAGCCATCAATACAAACTCCTCTAATGGTCAGCAAAATAGATGAAATTGGATGATGTCATGCTAAGTGAAGAAACACACAATAGTGTCACATCTCATATGTTAACTAATATAATATCATGTGCAAGTACAATAATGATTAGTATGGCTGAGGAGTGTGTGGGGGGCATCAAAGGCAGAAAAGGATGTTTGGATATTATGAATACATATATCTGCATATATATAAACATCACACTGAATCCCATAAGTATTTGCAATTGCTATGTGATGATAAAACCCATCATCTCTCATAATTATCAAATTCTGCACTAAAAACATAATCCTGTCTTTTGGAATTTCCAGTATATGATGCGATATTATTGATGATGCTCCCTGATAACAACCCGGCTCTCCCTACACATCCATTCTATTTTATTCCAGGCTCTGAACATAGAGTATACAATGTATTTCTGCATCTGGAATCATCTCACTTATCCTAAAGTCCTCCAGCTTGTCTGTGTTATTGGAGAATATTCTTTTGTTTCTGGGGTTTCGACCCAGGGTTGCCTTACCAGTGACAGAGATCCACCATCATTTTCTTTTTCAGTTTTAAGACAGAATGTTACCAAACTACTAAGGTTGGCCTTCAAATTTTGGCAACACTGCCATATACATCATCCTTATTTTAAAGTTGAGTAATAAGTGAGGTGTGGAGGCACATTTCTTTTGTCATGCTATGGACTCAAGAGGCTGAGGGAGGAGAATCACTATCTTGGAGCCAGCCTCGCATCTTTGTGACACCCTCTGCACCTTAAAGACCTTGTCTTAAAATAATTGTAAAACACTGAAAAGGTTATATATGCATGTTTATACATTTGTGTGTCAACACAATAATAAATCTCTCTTTCTCTATTATCTGTAATATACCATAGGTTCCTCTTCCTGAGTTACTCTTTGGAAATTTAGGTTGTGGATAGTATGGTGGTTAACTTGGGAGGGTAGATATTCCTAAAGATGGATTTTATTTCCTTCAATTTTTGAAGTGGTTAATGTCAGCTGTCAATTTGAGTGGATTGAGATACCCAGAGAATTGGTGTGGAAGATCTCTGCAGGTGTCTGTGAGTGTGCTTCCAGAAGGCTGAGTCAGAAAGCATGGGGAATACCTGTAATGAACAAATATATTGGTGTTCAATAGGTTTGATTTGGAAAAAAAGCAATAGAAGCAGTCACTTGCTTATTCTCCAAGCTTCTTAAAGTCCCCTTTGGGGACTTGCACCTTTGGCTCTACCAGGGTCTTTTTAAAAAATTTTATTTGTTTTAATTAGTTATCCATGACAGCATAATGCATTTATATACTTTGATATATCATACATAGATGGGATATAATTTCTCATTTTTCTGAGTATACATATTGTAGAATCACATGGGTCATACAGTCACATACATACATAAAGTAATAATGTCTGTTTCATTCTCTTTCTTATCCCCACATCCCCTGCCTTCCCCTCCATTTACTTTGCTCTACCTAATGTAAGTTAATGTGATTCTTTTTTTCTTTTGCATTACAATTCTTAATAGACATATATACCACAATTTTTGTATCTTTTTTTTTTAATGTAACGTATGTTGACACCCAATTCAAGTCTACATACATATATTTTGGATGTATTACACATTCCAAGATCCTTGCTAATACCTGTCCCCCTCCCTTTTCCTTCCACCCCTCTGCCCTATCTAGAATTCATATATTCCTCCTATGCTCCCCATGCACACTCTACTATAAGTCAGTCCCCTTATGTCCAGGAAATATTCAGTATTTGGTTTTTTTTTGTTTGTTTGTTTGTTTTTAGGGGGGGGGCATTGGCTAACTCCACTTATCATTATCTTCTCCAACTCCATCCATTTACATGCAAATGCCAAGATTTTGTTCTTTTATTGCTGAGTAAAATTCCATTGTGTATATATGCCACATTTTTTGAATTTATTCAACCACTGAAGGGCATCTATGTTGGCTCCATAGTTTAGCTATTGTGAATTGTGGTGCCATAAACATTGATGTGGCTGTGTCCTTGTAGTATAATGTTTTTAAACCTTTGTGCTTAGCCTGAGGAGGGGGATAGGTGGGTCAAATGGAGGTTCCAATCCCATATTTCCAAGAAATCTCCATACTACTTTCCAAATTGACTGTATCAATTTGCAGTCCCACCAGAAGTGTATGAGTGTACCTTTTCCCCACATCCTCACCAACACTTATTGTTGTTTGTCTTCATAATAACTGCCATTCTGACTGGAGTGAGATAATATCTTAGAGTAGTTTTGATTTGCATTTCTCTGATTCCTAGAGATTATGAGCATTTTTTCATATATTTATTGATTGTATATTCTATCCTGAGAAGTATCTGTTCAGGTCCTTGGCCTACTTGTTGATCAAGTTATTTGTTTTTTCATCTACTGGGATTATTTAAGTCCTCTGTCCTGTACCAAAGCTGCTTCATTTGCTTCCTCATATTGTGAAGCTTCCAGCTGCTTGGACTGAGCTGCTACCAGTTTCCCAGTGTTGCCATCCTGTAGGCAAACATTTGGTGACTATTCCTCCCATGATTATGTGAGTAAATATAATAAGCTCCCTTCTTTCTAGACATGTACATGTTTTATGTATTCTATTTTTTCTGAAGAATCCTAAAAATACAGGTATATTCTCAATGTCTGGGTCATATGGCATCTCTAGTTCTAATTTTTTGAAAAGCCCCCTTATAGTTTTTTTTTTTAACGTCTATTCAAATTTATATTCCTGGCAAGGATGTCCAAGTGTCTCCTTTTCTGCATATCCTCTGCAGTATGTGTTACCTACCAACATTTTGAGGATTGAGTCCACAAGTGTGTGGTTATATCTCATTGTGATATAACCTGAAAGCATCAAAATTCCAGAAGAAAATGAGAATTATTTTTTGCCATTGGTGTTGGCAATGGTTTTAGATCGAATATGCAGAGACTGTGCAAGGAAAAACAGCTGAGACTATATAAATCTAAAAATGCTGCTCAACAGCAATGGAATCAATCAATGAAATGTAAAAGTAGACTGGGTTAAAGAAAACCGTTTCTAGCCCCATGTCTGATAAAAGATCAACATGCAAAATATAAGAAACTTACACAACTCAACAAAATTTAATATAAACCCCTCATAACCTAATTTAAATATGGTAAACTACTTAGATTCTGCCCTAAAAATGAAACAAGTGTGTAAAGACATATGAAAGTTACTCAAGATCACGTATTAGGCTACATAAAATGATAATTTAGCTTTTCTGCTTCATTTGTCTCACAGGATTATGGGTGCACTCTCTCCATCCAGCACAGGGCATCCTTAGATCAATTCTCAAAATGCCACGTTCTCATTTCCACACATTGTTCTTGCTCATCATTCCATCTTAATTGCCAAGAAAATCTCGAGCCTGGAAAACAACAAAATATAGATAAATTGCTAGATAATCATCGACTTTGAAAATTACTTCAGAAATTAATAGAATACATTAGTAGAACCAGATGTGAAGAAATGTAAAATAGACCTACAAATCAACATTTAACTTTACAGCTGCTCAAAAAATACTTGCAGTTATGCTGATATGGGAGCACATGCCACTAGTCTTGACTACCTTGAGGCCACAGCAAGAAGAGGATTAAGGCTAAGGAATTTGAAGCCAAAATGGCAAAAACCTAGCTCTAAAAATTGACCCACCAAAAAACCAAACAGTAGTCACATTTTTAAAAAGGAGCCTTCACGGGTGATTTCTATGAAACATGTAATTAGGATCAGTACCAATAATTCATGATCACGTCTAAATGTAGAAGAAGAAAATTGACTAATTCTTGCTGTAAGGCCAGAAATACCAGCTAACACAGCATAAGAATGGAAATTGCAGACCATATTTTTATAGATGTTGACCCAGATATTCAAAACCCCTAGCAAACTAAGAACAACAACAAAAAGAATGATTGGACTTCATGACCAAGAGGGACATTGTCATATGGGAAGTTTCCAAAAATCATTTTGATAGAGCATACCTTTTGGCAAATCACTTATAAATTTACTGTAAAACGTATGGCCAATTATGACCAGAGAAAAATTCTTTTACAATCCACTTAAGGGCAGCTATGAACTGTTTTCATATTTAAAGGTGTTAACTGAAGTGTTTCACGATTTAGTTTACAAAAAGATAAAAATGTTTGCTTTTCTGACTTCTAAATATTGTTTGAGAATATTAAACAGGATTTTCATCAAAAATCAAATAGCATATGCAGATGATACTATTATTTTTACAATGTTTCTAAGCAATTTCCATAAACTAATGAAACATAAGAATTAGTTCAATAATTTCATGGTCAACATTAAATCATTTAAATTATATACAGTAGAAACGAGCAGTGTTAAAATCACAAATATAGGAAAATAATTTAAATGAAAGTATTAACAAAAGAATTGTTCACTGCAAAGTAAAAAGTAAAGGTGAAAATAAAATGCAAAAAAGATCATGGAAACAAAATGGGAAACCTGTTAATATTAAATGATTAAAAGTTTGATTTTGGGTTGTAAGGGTTGATGGGCTTCCTCCAGACTAGCTCTCAGGGTGGGGCCAGCCTTCCTCCTCCCTCTGGCCTGGCATGGTGCCGAGCTTCCTCCTCAGGTCTGATATATATTCTAATATATGTCAATTAAGTTCTTAATTGTGTTACTGAGCTCTATAGTTTCTTTATTCAACTTTTGTTTGGAAGATATATCCAGTGGTGAGAAAGGTGTGTTAAAGTCACCCCAGATCATGTTGTGGTCAATTTTACTCTTGAACTGGAGAAGACTTTGTTTGAACATAGGTGCCCCATTGTTTGGGGCATATATATTTATGATTGTTATGTCTTGTTGGTGTATGGTTCCCTTGAGCAGTATGAGATGTTCTTCTTTATCTATTTTGATTAACTTTGGCTTAAAGTCTACTTGATTTAATGTAAGTATGGAGATCCCTGCTTGCTTTCAAGGTTCATGTGAGTGGTATGTTTTTTCCCAATCTTTCACCTTCAATCTGTCTTTCCCTGAGTCTCCTGGAGGCAGAATATTGTTGGATTTTTTAAATCCAGGCTTCTAGCCCATGTCTTTTGATTGGTGTGTTAAGCTACTAACATTTAAGGTTACTATTGAGACATGGTTTGTATTTCCAGCCATCCTTGTTTATTATTGCTACTTGACTTGAAGTGTTAATTATTGTTTAATTTTTAATTGGTATCTACATATAGGACCCAGCATTTTAATTGAACATGTGTAGTGATCAAATCAGTGTAATTTCTACCTTCTAAAATATCATTTTAGTGTTTGAAACCTGTGAACTCTTTTTAGAATGTCTACAGTCTAATAATTACTTGTACGATTCAAACTATGTGCTGTAAAACCTGAGTTACTTTTCCCTCTTAACTGCTTTTTGGCATTCCTTGCCATCTATCTCTTAAAACAGATATAAAAAGCTTCTCTCGTTTGAGGTTCTTTGTGATCAACTTTTTCAGATTCAACATGTGAGGGCAAACATACAGAATTTGTAAAATATGAAAAATCACTAGAAAAAGACAGTCTCCCATGGTAAATCCAGAAAAAAATATGAATTTTAAAATTCGAAACTATAATCCCAGTGCCTTGGGAGGCTAAGACAGGAGGATGGTGATTTCGAATCCAGCAACAGCAAGGCCCTGAGAAACTTGGTGAGATGCTGTCTCTAAATAAAATACAAAATAGGAGTGTGGATGTGGCTCAATGGTTGAGTGCCCATGAGTTTAATCGCTGGTACCCCCCCAAATATTTTAAGGTTCACATTTAATCACTTGGCCTTAGTTATTTTTTTGTGAGATCTATATATAAATGTCATATGCCAATTCTTATGAATTTACTTTATGTAAGTCAAATATTATATAAATATTTTGATAGTATAAGATTAAATTGATCTATATTAGCATGAAAAGAAATAACTTAAAAATTGTTTTAGGTGAGGCTGAATGCCTGCAATCCCGTTGGCTCAGGAGTCAGAGGATGACAAGGCCAAAGCTCAGTAACTAGGCAAGATTTTCTCCCAATATAAAAAAAAAATGGCTGGTGAGATAGTTTAATGACTAAATGCCCTGGGTTCAATCTGGGGTAAAAGGAAAGGAAGAGGGTTTAAAATTGCCTTATCTCAACAACAAAAAGACATGTGAAATTTAAAACCAAAAACTGCATTCTATCACTTTTCTGTGACACACAGAATCTGCTTTAATTCATTTGAAACATTTGAATCTTACACAATCTAAGTTTTCTAACACTCAATAAATGACATGTTTTAATCACGTGTGTATCAAGGCCATTGGATGAATTTAAGGTCAGTGTAACTGAGGAATCTGCAGTCATACAAACTGGAGTGTGCAGGTGCCATGAATTTGCAGTAATAGTCAAGAACTCATGGATGGGTTGTTCATTGCCTTGAAACTGTTGGAAAATTGTTTTCTGATGGTAAATTTCTGTATCAGTATTGGGAAAAACTTAGACCCTTTCCTGATATCATGCTTCAAAGAAAGGGACACAATTTCATGCAATAATGAGGAGAACTAATCTTCACACAGGTAGTGGCCAGGAGAAAGCACAGTCTGGTCATTCTGCTAGCTCCAGTTTTGAACCACAATCATCACTAAATGATGTGCATCGAGTATATATGGTTAAAATTGTGTAAATGTACCATGGTAGTGTTGTGAAGAAACATCTATAGTAATGTCCATGATAAGGTACCATTGTTGTTAGGAAGCATCCTGGAGAATGGGAATGATTCATAGAAGACAGAAATCCTGAGCTATGTACCTTCCCAGCTGTGCACATTATGCCTGGCACAACATAGTCCAGGAGATCATGAGACATAACACAAACTCTCTGACATCAGGGAGGTAATCTGAGAAACACCCTTCAAACAAGGGTCTACGGAGTGATACTTCCAGCTTGGTCCACAGATGCACTATTGTACTGGGCACTAATGTTCTTTATGCACTGGAGAAATCAAGCTGCCCCCTAGAGTGGGCATTCTGTGTGGAAGGATATGTAAATCACAGGGAATCTAACACAGATTTCTGAAATAGGTTACATTTGAAGAATTCACATATGGTAAGAAGAAGGTAAGGCCAAGTGAGGAGATGAGAAAAAACAGATCACACATGAAAAAGAAATTTTCAAAAAACATCCGAAGTTTTGTTTGTTAGAGCTGATAGTAAAGACTCCCTCTAGTATCTGGATCCAGGAAGGAGTCATGTTAGATACGGTGCTGTCACTAAAATCAGGGGAGGCTGTGTGATACATGCACCATCATCTGTGTTGCAAACATCTAGTGAGGACTGATAAGGCAGTTCACACGAGCTGGTGGTCAGGACAGAAGTAGAGAGAATTACAGGAGAAGAACACCCCACTGCAAGTTAGAGTTATTTGGACCCTCTGGCTTGCACATTCCATGGTGAAAGTGAGAGGAAGAAACATCTCTTCTCCCATATGCAATCTGAGCACCATCCTGTTCACAACGGGTGAGGAAATAGGATCTGTCACCCCTAATAACACATATGCAGACTTAAAGCTTGGGGTTTAAGTGTGCATGTGTGAAGCTCAGCTTCACCACTACAGCCAACACTCCCCATGTCCTCTTGGTATTCACTAACGAAAAACAGACAAAAGGGAGATGAAGAATTGAGACTGGTCTTGCTTCAAGCAAGTGGGCTTGGGACTGATGTCAGCCTAGGCAGAAACCTCTTACTTGTGGCTCTTTGTGTGTTGGGAATCTATATATAGCACTAGGGAGAAATGACTGACAGTGCAGAGAGGGTGACACCATCACCCAGCATCTCTGCTGCAAAACACACCCTCCAGTAACACAACCAGCAAACCCTGGGCAAGACTTGACTGAATGAATGGCAGCTCTTTGTGAGAAGTAGATATGAGAACCATGGGTTGCTTTTGTAAATTGTCAGGGTTTGAAAATACAGCTCAGGGTTCATACTTACATCTATGATATTTATATTACTATTATTTTAAATTTCTCCTGAGAAAAGCAACTAGAAGAGAAATTGTTCTTTAAAGTCAAGAAAAAAGAAGCCTCAGAGGTGCTTCTCTGTGGGGACAAGTGCATGGAGTACTGCATACAGGGCATAGATTAAGGGTGTCTGTATGGCAGGACACTCCCCATGCTAGGCGTGTGAGTGGCAAACTGCTTACCCCATCGGCACAGCTCTGGGCACTAGGCCATGTGTTGCAGTCCCAATCTTTGATTGTTCACTGCTAGGACAGTTAGCAGACATTACATTGGTGGCTGTCTATATTTTGCTTAGGCACTGCCTGAGTACACATGGTAACTGCACAATAAAATCAGGGCAGCTTCCTGCTGGGTCTCTGGAGGTCTTGATTAGAGACTCCACAGCCACACTCTCCTCTACTCTGTTCTGTGGATATCCTCAGGGATGAGAGAGTCCAAGCACTTCTCTGCAGAATCCAAGCTCTCATTACTGGGAAATCCACATGATCCTGCAGGAGGGTCCATTTTCCCTGACTGATATTGCGATGGAAGAGTCAAGTTCTGCTTTCAGCTTTCCTGCTTTATCTTGCTCTGTGTGTCTTGGGTTCACATTTACCTGTGCGTGCTAATGACATAAAAAATTGAATTTTGGAAAAAAAATCTGAAAGTGACCAGGGCAGGATGATTTTCAAGTGTCCAGAATGTTCCTCTAAGCAAAATTAAATTTACACATTTCCACTATTAGATATTTCAAAATGTTTTTAGTGATTAAAACAGAATGGACTAATACATAAAAATATTCTTCCAAATTCTTGTGAATTATATTCACAAGCCTATATTTTGCCACCATGAATTGAAACTTACCAGCACATTTATTTGATTTTCTAAAAGACTTAATGTACTTCCTTTTGATCACGGTCCCTTGTTTGACATTTACCATCTGAAAGTTCTTAACCATGTGAGATTCCATTCTATAAAATGAGGTTTTGAACATAGAACCTCATTTCCCTCTAAAGATTTCAAAATGTACAATTACTCAAACAATTGTTCTATGAGTTATGAAGATGACCAAAGCAAGATTATCAATCAAAATATTAAAAGTTATTAATTCCCTGGTAATAAGTATACAAATTAGTAGTGTTTAAAATCTCTATATGACATACCATATGTAAGTTGTGTCCCATGAAGTTAATAAACTGAAAAATGAAGAAGTAAAACTGACATTCCCTATAAGAAAAATTGACTCATTTTAGCAGGATCTCAAAGAAGCAAACATCTTTAGAAGACAATATCCTTGTAACACCATACAGAACATGGTCCTCTGGGCTCCAAAAGTCCTAATGAGCTCAGAGGACCATGTTGTATATGGTGCAATGAGGATATTGTCTCCTAAAGATGTTTGCTTCTTTGAGAAGCAAAGAAGCTACTGGAAAAGCTCACTAGTAGATTGAATTCCCTCCTCCAATGCCCTTTTTAGAATCCACACTAACTCCACATCTGAGGACACAGAGGTACTTTGTCACCTGAATAAGCTGAGCAGAGCACAAACACTTGTAAGTTTTATGGAAAGGATGTGTTTAAGTTCTGTCTCTGCAGAATTGTAATTTTATTGTTTGTAGAAAGGCACAAAGTTCCCACTGGAGAACACAGAACTGTGGCTTCCCCAGTGGGACATGTCATCTCTCTTAATTTTATTGTCTTCTCTGATGGATAACAGCAATCCAGGAGATCTGGGCTTCAAACTCTTAAAGTTTTCTGGACACATCTGGAAAAGGATCTTGATTGAGATTATTTTCTCATGTTGATAAGGAAACTTAAATTACTCTAATTCTGGTCGTAAAATCAAATTAGTCCAAACCTGTCCCACAACCTATAATGCCTCTACTTTGATATGAGGGACTCCTGGCACCCCCATAATTTCCCTGAAGCCCTGAAGTATGTGATGGGCCCCTCTTTCCTAGTTTGTACATGGAGCAAACCTTCTTGTGGTTAGTGATGGTTTGGTAAGTCATCCTTTCGAAAGTGACAGTCCTGTGATTTGAGCTCTAAGTGAAATATTAAATTTAAGGAAAGAAGAGGAAGACCTATAGGTCACATGTTGTAGAAATCACAAGCAGATGGATCTAATCAGAGCCGAGGCAGAGTCCGAGCTGGAGTCCACTCTGAGAAACCTACATGATCAACTCCACATTCTCTGGGAGAAAACCATGAAAAAACAGGCTCAGTATCCTGGGTACTGTATATAAATATACATAAAATCATTAACACGCTATATTAAAAAGGATACCCGTTTTCGGGAGTCAAAAGAAAGGACAGTCATTTCAAGCAGACCCACTTATGTTCCAGTTATAGAAATCAGAAGATAGTTCTTGAACACTGCCATTATCAACATGTGAAGGGTAATTACAAGCATGATAATGAATTAAACATTTATTTTTTCATGAGCTAATGGAAATTTGGACTAAATGGAAATATATAAAATGAAAACTAATATCAACAGACAGAAATTCCACATGGATGGGAAGAGGGAGGTTGGAAAACTGAAGAAGAAAGTCACAATAATTGCCAAAGCATGAGACCTCCAAAGCCACATGAGAGGGAAACATAAAACTGGAAATGTCATTGAACAAGTATTTCAGCATGTGAACAGTTAGGAAAGGCACATCAAGGGTGGAGGAAAAGAATCCCCTCATGCAGCCCCAATCCTGGACCAGCCACATGAAAGTTTTGTGCCTTTTGTGAATTTGGCTCTGCCTTAGTCCCTGGCATAGCCTACTAATCACCAAAGTGCCACCTGGAATTCTGTACCTCATACACACTGACTTCCGTGGAGGCTTCGGAATGATCAATGGCAGAAGGTTGGCCAGTACTCCCAACATTGTGGAGCCAAGAAGAGCTCTTTGGAGAGGTGGAGAATTGCAGACCACAACTTTGTTGTAATGTGGACATGCTGTGTAATTAGCTGTTGTTGAGTCCAATCTCTTTGTAGCCCTGATTTTTAATATAGAGGAAAATAGTTTCATCTCTACTTGTGAGGATTAGGCCAAAACATCCTGAACAAGTGGGTTCCAACCAGTTAGAGAAGGCTCTCTGGGGAGCTGGGCATGGTGGTATTTCCTGTAATCTCAGCAGCTTGGAAGGCTGAGGAAAAAGGGTCTTGAGTTCACAGCCAGCCTAAGTGAAAAAAATTTACTAAGCAGATCAGTAAGATCCCGTATCTACATAAAATAAGGATAGGGATGTGGCTCTGGGGTTGAGTGCCACTGAATTCAATCTTCGTCATCGTACCACCCTCCCCCAAAAGAAGAATGTCTGGGGAATGAGTCTCAGGCTTTGGATTTTTAAGAGCTTTCATGGAGGTTCTAAAGTGTAGAACTAGTATACAATAAGTGTTATGGGCCAAGCTCTGGGGTGGATGTGCATGCATTTGAATCCAGGCTTATATGTATATTTATATATATTATAGATTTGATGTTGATCTATTGATAGAATACTTCCTACACAAGGCATGGATGTGCTTTATTTAAAGTCTAAAATAATAGATTTATATTTTAAACCATCTGCAGCTACATATTGAAAAATAACAGTCATCAGAAAATCATGTATGAGAACCTAGATCATTTCATGACTCTTTAGAACATGTAGATCTATAAGGCAAGATAGTAAGAGAAACAATAAAAGTGAAACATTCATGAACTTGGGATGCCATTTAAAAATCTTAGGTGAATGTTGGTCCACAATCTGACTTCCATAACAAGACCCCTACAGCACAAAAATTAAAAATCAAGAATAAATAAAGGGGATAGATTCAAACTAAAAAGCTGCTTCTCAGCAAAAGAAAGAATAATGTGAAGAAAGAACCTACACATTTTATACAAATCACTTCAGTCAGAATGGCAATCATTAATAATACAGGCAACAGTAATTGTTTGTGAGGATGTGGGTGAAAAGGAACACTCACACATTGCTTATCAGATTGACTCCAAATTGGTGCAACCCCATGGAAAGCAGTATGGAGACGCCTTGAAAAACAAGAATGGAAACATCATTTGACCCAGCTATCCCTCTCTTTGGACTATGCCCAAAGCACTTAAAAACACCATACTACAGGAAAACAGCTGCACCAATGTTTATAGCAGCACAATTCACAATAGTTTAAACCATAGAAACAACCTATGTTTTCTTAAACAGATGAATGGATAAATAAAATGTGATATATGTATGTATATATATATATATATATATATATATATATATATATATATATATATAATTTCCCCCACCAATGGAATATTACTTAGCTTTAAAGATGAATGAAACTATGCCATTTGGTGGTAAAAGGATAGAGTTGAAGAATATCATGCTAAGTGAAATAAGCCACCCCCCCACACACAAACACAAAGGCCAAATGTTCCCTCCAATAAGTGTATGCTAATTCACAATGGGGGTGGGGAAGAATAGTTATTTAGATTAAGTAGAGAGGATTGCAGGGATGGGAGGGAATATGGGGATAGAAATGAAAGTAGAGTGAAACAGACATTACATATAATACATAATATATATAGATGCTAAAGCACTCAACAAGGGTGGGGGAGAGAATAGAAATTCAGTGGATTAGACAAAGTTGGACTGAAGAAAAGAAAAGGGAAATAGGAGTACAAATGACAGTAGAATGAATCAGACACAACTTTTCATTGTTTATATATAAATACACCACCAGGGAAGGTCCACACCATGTACACCTCAAGAATAAAATGCTAACAAAAATGAGTTTTACTCCATGTATAATATGTCAAAATTTGCTCTACTATCATGTATACCTAAAAAGAGTAAGACATTTTAAAAATGACAAGGGAAAATTTGTATACCGAGAAGGTTTGTGAGTTAAAAACTCTTCAATGAATGGTAATGTCATTAAGGTTAAATAAAAGTATAAAAGAGTACCTTGAGCCCATACAAAACAACAATGGTAAATAGAGTTGCCCATGTCAGTCTGCACAACAAGCTATAATCACAAAATTTTTGGTTTACAACTCTTTTCTATTTATTTTACAAAGCAGCACAAGAACAATACTTACAAGTTGAGCAGAGAGGAAACATTACATAGAAGTGTAATGAATACTATGAATAGTGCTGTGGGAACTCAAAGAAAGCATTCCCAATTTCCTCCCCCATGCAATAAAAAATCATGTAGTTGAAAGATACACTACTCCCTGATTAGATAACACATACATGTGTTTGTGACATTCAGTATGTGGGCAGCTGCTCAACTTGGCAGGTCAGATCCAATAGATAATGAAGACACTCTCTTCACACAAGACAGTGTTTCCTTGAGTAATACTATGAAAGCAAGAGAGAAAGCAAAAGGGAAAGACACAGGAAACTGTATTGCCAGACTAGGAAAATCCAACCACTGAACCTATGTACTGGGGAGTCCCAAAGAGCTTCTCAGGGTCCTGACTGGGAAGTGCTCGGCAGAGCATCCTCTCCACAGGTGAGAGTCTGAAGTCTTGTTCCAACTTGTATTGAAAGTGAGGCTGAATAAATACAAATTAGAACAAAGAAAACTTCATTCTAACATCTTGCATGACCTGGTGATCCCCTGAAGAACACGAAGTCCTCCCAAGAACAGGTCAGATCCTAGAGGAGGGAATGATAGCCTTGAGATGACTAAATAAATTGGGATTCCAATGAGTGAGTCACCGAGCCAGGTGCATTGAGAAATCAGCATTCTTTATTACATCAAGGACTGCAGACATCATTCCAATCAAGAAAAGGGAAGATCTTTAGTATTTTCCTTAGACCTCTAGGACTGTATCTTCCCTCCTGGCCTTATTAATAGTCTGAACTCTCATATGTAAAATGAAGCCAGTTTTCTGCATAAAATAATGTGGAGATAAGCATGAAACCTAGATATATACCCTTTGGAATAAAGAATGTTGTGAATATTATTCTCCTAGAACTTATCATTATATTTCAATATTTATTTTCCCAAATAAAGTTTGAAATGTTGGTGGGTGGTGTTTTGTTGACCCAAAAGGTTCACATATGAAGAGAATATTGTGTTTTTACTTTTTGAACATGACTTGTAGATGAGAGTCTAAGGTTTATTTCAATCAAAATTGTGTTTCTCTCTCTGTGGTGTCATGGGCTCTTGGAGTTATAAGATCTGAGTAGGGACATGGTTAGTTAATAGTACCTTATAATTACTGAGTTGCAGAGGGTTCTGCTAGACCATGACACATGCTATCTATCATATAATCCAATAAGTATAACAAACATTATATTGTAAATTATTAAGTAGAACCAAAGGGTCTACAAAATCAAAATATATAATGAAATAAAAAATGTGGGGGCATAAATGCTCCTACAGTATGTCTTTTTCTTTTTACAGTCATCAATTTACATGTTTCTATTTTACATGTTTTTACTGGGTATGCAAAACTAATGAGGTGGTCCAAAAGTGTGATGTTCTTCCTATACTAGAGGTGAGTATAGTCACCTCAGTGATGAACGTCATAGAATTCATGAGGAACTGCATGGTTTATTCAGTCCAAGAGTCAGGATGGGCCTATGGACCATGTGGATTCCCCAGGAAACATTAAGACTCTTTCCCCCTTCAGCAATCCTCGTTTATTGCCTGAATACACATGTCCGCTCCTAGTCTCTTGGGTCTTTCTGCTCTCCCTGATTGGGAGCTTGTATAACTCTCCGGAGTTGTAGATCCCTTAGGGTGTACTGCTATTATATAAGGTGAAATGTTAAACTCATTATTCAAACTAGGGATATCTGGGCATTATTTTAGTATCCCTAGGTCCTTCCTATAACTGTCTTAATTTTCCCATAATTACAAACAAGAGAGTATATAATTTACATAAATAATATTCTCCAAATAATACTTGATTAAACATATGAAATAATTAATGGAGACATTATAGCATTATTTACCCAATAGAATGTTTTACTATTGCATCGATCCAGTAGCAAAGTGAATAGTGGGAGATGTGTGACCTAATAACATCATTAAATGCATGACAAAGTTAACATTAAGAAATTCACACTTTATTTAGCAAGAAATTGCATCTGTAATGAAATACAAGTAAAAACGCTCTGTAAAACTGACATGGTGGACCATGCTGTGACCCTAGGGATGTGAGAAGCTTTGCAAGTTCAAAGTCAGGCTCCATAATTAGTGAGGACGTATGCAACTTAGCAAAACCTATCTCTAAATAAAAAAAAAAAATCTGAGGATGTGGTTTACTGATTAAGTGTCCCTAAGTTTAAGGGGCTCTGAAAATTTTAAATTTCATATAAATCTTAAGAAACTTCTGAAATAATCAACTCTGAGAATTTTTATTTCTCCAGAAAAATGAGACTCTTTAGTAATTGTTGATTTATACTAAAATTATATACTTTTAGGGATACACAATTCTATACTTGTATTTCCTTATTTCTACAATATCAGCTAAAGATTCTAGAAAATTTTCAGCAAATGTCAAAAGCAATTACCCATTTTCTACATTTAAATGATTTTTTCCCTCCTAGGTCCCAAATACTTCAAGGGATGGGCTATAGATACGAAACTTACTACAATCTTTATATTTGTCAAGGTGTTTTTCTAAATATTGTGCTGTTATCTAAGGTACACACTTTGGACAGATGCTACTCCACATTTGCTACAGATATGAGGTCAGTAATTAAAAAATGTTGGAAATTTGAATACAGTCTTGGACACAATCTATGGGTTTCTATATGCTATAAATCCTCCAGTGTTTTAAAAATGTTGGATCAATTGCCAAAGCTTTACAAAATTTTTTCCACATGTCCTCTCACTCGTATGAATTCTGAGGTGCTGAGTAGGGTGTGAAAATTATTGGAGACTCTGTCACCTATTTTATATTTATATGATTTCTGTGCTATCATATCTCTGGTGTGAAATAGTATTGAACTACTGTGAAATAGGGTTGATTCATCCTTAAAAACACTGATGCAATGTTTTCATTGTAAAACTTCTCCAGTGTAAAATCTATAATGTTTAGTAAGATGTGATCTTCAATATTAAAAGATTTGCCATTCTTCACATTTATAGGACTTCTCTCTAGTATGGGTTCTCTGGTGTCGAGTAAGTGACGATTGTTGATTAAAAGCTTTGCCACATTCTCTACATTTGTAGGGCTTCGCTGGTGCTGGGTAAGTGTTAATATGTGATTAAAACTCTTGCCACACTCTTTACACTTGTAGGGCTTCTCTCCAGTGTGGATTCACTGGTGATGAGTAAGTGATGATTGTTGACTGAAACTTTTGCCACACACTGTACGTTTGTAGGGCTTCTCTCCAGTGTGGATTCTCAGGTGCTGAGTAAGTACTATTTTTTGATTAAAACTCTTGCCACACCCTGTACATTTGTAGGGCTTCTCTCCAGTATGAATCCTGTTGTGGTAATGGAGATGTGAGTTTGTATTAAAACTTTTGCCACAAACTTTACATTTGTAGGGCTTCTCTCCAGTATGAATACGTTTGTGCCAATTACACTGTGAGATGCTATTAAAAGCTTTGCCACATTCTTCACAGCTGTAGGGCTATTCTCCAGTGTGAATTCTCTGGTGGTGAGTAAGTGATGATGTGTGACTAAAACTCTTGCCACACACTTTACATTTGTAGGGCTTCTCTCCAGTATGAATCCTTTTGTGACAATTACGCTGTGAGATTCTACTAAAAGCTTTGCCACACTCTTTACATTTGTAGGGCTTCTCTCCAGTGTGGATTCACTGGTGCTGAGTAACTGATGATTTTTCACTAAAACTCTTGCCACACACTTTACATTTGTAGGGCTTCTCTCCAGTATGAATCCTGTTGTGGCGATCAAGATTTGAGTTTCTATTAAAACTCATGCCACACACTTTACATTTGTAGGGCTTCTATCCAGTATGAGTTCTCTGGCAATTTTTAAGGCTTGGTTTTTGACTGAAACCTTTGCAAAATTATTTACATATGTAGGGCATCACTCCAGGGTGTGTCCACTGGTGACAAATAAGATTTGAGCTTTTATTAGAAGTTTTGTCACATTCTTTGAATTTGCATGGCATATCATCTGAATGAACACTGTGATGTTGAGTAAAGTTCTTGAGTGCATTGCATTCTTCACATTGGTAGGTCTTCTCTGTAGAATAATTTTTTTTGGTGTAGAGTAAGGTTGAGAAACTTTTTAAGGCTTTCCCTCACTTTTTACATTTACAGGTCTCTCCTTCATTATAATCCTCTGTTACTTAACAAGTTGAAACTTTTCACTAAAAGTTTTTTCACATTCTTTAAATTTGTAGAATTTATCACTGTCATAGTATCTGCTGTGTTTAAAAAATATAGCAAAGCATGTGCTTGCTCAATATCTTCTATACTTATAGGGCTCTCTTTCTCTATTAATTTTCTTGTATTAAGCAAGCTCTGCACTGTGGTTAAGAGCCCTTTAACATATCTTACACTTGCAGGTTTTGTCTTGGCTATGAATATTTTAATGAATACTAGTTTTTGATCACTAAAGCAAGACTTTCCTACATTTTTCATCTTGGTAAATTTCCTTCAGAAAAGAACTAGGATTTCTCTATGTTCATAATTTTTATCACCAATGTAAATATACTGGTCATTACTCAGGGTAGACACATGGCTTAATGTGTTACTTATAGCATTATCTATATAGTGCACTTTCCAGAAATCTGTACCAGAATTGTCGTTGAGCAATAGTGGGGGAGTAGAAACTTTTCTACAATTACTAATATTGTCCATTTGTGCACAAGGAGAAATTAATCTTTTGTTTCAGAAAATGGACATTTTATAAAGAAACTCCCAAAAGGATCACTTTTAGAAATATCTTTTCTGTACAAATATTTGACTTGAATTTTAAATCAGTGCTACTTTTATAATTGGCCAAGTTAAAACCTGATGCATGGACTAGATTTCAAATTTTCCACATTGCCTTTCAGTTCAAAAATGGCTGTGGATTTATTCTTAAAGACATATAAAACTCCTCAAAATAATTGGAATACATTGAATTATTGTTTCAGATATTAATTGTCTCTGGTGTCTTTTGACAAAAAAATTTTATCATAAATAGGGACTACTGATTGATTTTGTCTATTATAATACAATTTTTGAACTTTACTCTCACCTATATTTTCCCATTGTATTCTTGGTTGTAGATAGTCAAAGTCACACTTTCTATATCTTCCCTCTCTCTCATTTATTCCCTGCTCTGGAAAAATTTGTCGAGGATGATGAGAAGTCATGGCTGTAATAAATAAAAATAACAAACATGTTTATTTACTGTACTGGGTTGAGTATATTTTGGAAACCTAAGAAATTACAGGAAATAATAACATCAGCATGGGAGTGGATTATTAAATCCAAGTCCATCATTACTGTAGAAATATATAAATCAAATAAAAATACACACAGAAAATTACTTTGAAGATTGTCCTAATCATCTTTGTGTTCACAGTATCCAAGATGAGTACATTACTATGGAGAGTAATATAGTAGAGAAAAATATATTGTGTTACACAAAGATTTTCCTCCTTCAGAATATATTTTCAAAATCTATCAACTTTCTTCTGTTTCATTAAAGATAAAAATATGAAACATGTGAATATTTGGGGACTGTTCAAAAAGGGGTTCCTGCTTACCAACAGAAAAAAACATGGCTAAATCAACTGTAAGCAAAGTTATGAATCACTCAAAGGGAATAGTCAATTATCATTTAAAAGAAGTTTACTGAACTAAACCAAGACACAAAAAACAGAATAAAAATTAGTCCAGAATTGTTAATAGTAATAAGCAGAAAATGTATGTTTAAAGACTTTCTTTAGAAAACGTTGGAAAGAGTCAGGAGTGGTTGTACATAGCAACATAGGAGGTTGAGCTAGAGCATCAAAATTTGAAGGCCAGACAAAGTGAAAAATGCAAAGTGCTAAATCACCCTTTAGTTCTCTTTCCAGTACTAATAAACACATCTCTAAAAATACAAAACAAGGAACATCCAAGCAGCAGAGTTTTCTCCATGTTGTAAAGACTTAAAGTAGTTTTTAATCCAAGTTTTAAAACTCAGAATACTGAGAGCATCCAAGAGAAAAAGATGGGTCACCTAGAAATGTGTAACTATATAATCGTGAAATCCAATCTTCACAACACAGGAAGAAATTCTAGTCTTTCTATATTCAACCAAGACATTATATTCACAGCTACTACCTTTCAAAAGTGAAGGAAAATGAAGACTTTAAACATATAAAAATACACACACTATTCATTAACACTGGATCTGTTCTCCAAAAAGTACTAAATGTAATCTTTCATAATAAAATGTAAGTGCACAGCATCATAAGTCATATGAAATTTTAAACATTTCTTGGCAAAACAATACTATTTTATTGTAATGATGGGTCATAAAACATGTAATTTTGCAATAGAATTTGAAAGAAAAAAAGCATAACAACAATACTGTTAGTAGGCATATATACCTGTAACAATAATATAATTTTCAAAGAACATATAAATATATTCAGTTTTTTAATAAAGTGAAGTCAAGTTGATATTCATACAAAGTATGAATAGGAGACTCTTCAGTTTTAGACTTTTTGTTAGCAAATGCAAGATTACAAAATTCTGATCAAAACAAAACTTGGATATCTGAATTAACTCTAAATATTGCAACTGTTGGTAGTCTACATGATACTCTAAATCTAAGCACACACACATACTGAAAGCAAAAGGATATAATAATGACACATACAAAAGTGATCAAACAAAACCTGGGCTGTCTAAATTATAGTACACAAAACATAGTTTAAGACAGTTATAGGACATAGAAAGAATTTTAAATTAAAAAAAACTTTGAAAAGAGGCAAAAGAGTGAAAAGTACCCTTTTCCTTAGCTTCTGAATTAAGAGTAAATACATTCGCTACATACTTCATACTTCCTATGTACAAAGAAAACACTGAGAGGGTTGAATGAAAACAAAGAATCACTGTCATACTAAGAGACATCAATCCCCACTTACTGAAAAGCAAAATACAGGGAAGCAAAATGGTAATTGCAAAGCATAAGACTTTGAAAATATTTTGAAACTACTATAGACTTATAGAATCCCTGTTCTTAATCACAACTGGGATATTATGCTGGTTAGATCAATTTTATATATTAAAACAAAGGTTAATAAATATTTTTAAGTGATAGTTATTTTGTAACCAACATGGAATAAATATTTGAAATCAAAAGTGGTAGGGATTTTCAAAAATCCCTAAATATGTGTCAGTTGATTGAAGACTCTTGGGCATGCTGTTGTTCAAAATTGAAAGATTATATTTAAAGATGTTTATACTAGTTAAATTTAACTAGAGGCTCCATGTAGTATTCATCAACCTCCCATTGTTAAAAATTTTTTTTTTGCCGAGAAATATACCCCAAAATACAAATAAGACTATTTCCCTGCTAAAATTATACTAAAATTTACAGCATTCAATTGTAAAAGCAAACATGGAGTCAGGTAGATGGAGATCTTAGTGAGTGTGGCAATAAGCCCTCACATCAATAGCAAATTAAAAACATTGCACACCAGTGTTGTTACATTGTTATTCAACAGAGCCATCATGGGGCACGCAAACCAAATATCCCTTGAAAAGAACGATGAGCCATATTGGAATATACAAACTATAGAACTTTGAAGTCAAAGAATTTATTCTAATTATATATTTTACAAAATGTAGGTACAAGAAGTTAACTGAAATGTCACTGAAAGAATACTGCAGAATTCTATGAACATGACATCTCTAAACTTAAAAAGAAGCTTTCTGAACAAAAGAGAATAGTTTTGTGATAAGGAGACAATTATGAGCCCTTGCTTTTGAGGCATTTTATTTTTGAGATGTAAACTTTTAGATATATATTGCATAACAATTTGAATTACTATTACTGAACTGTATATTTAAAATTTTAGAGACAGTAAGTTTTATTTTGTGGTTTTGATTACAATAAAAAATAAAAGAAAGAGAATTGCAACATTTCTCAAAGCTACATTTAAAATAATGTGGTCTTTATTTTATAAATAATAACAAACTCATCAGTATACAAATGATGGGCATGCATGTAATCTCAGCTACTAGGAAGTCTTAGGCAAGAGAATTGCAAATTCAAGACATCCTCAATAACTTAGTGAGAACCTCTACAAAATATGAGTGAAAAGGAGCTTGGGGTGTAGTTCAGCATGAGAGTATCAGTGCCATCAATCCCCATTACACTTATACATAGAAAACTTCAATTTCTACATACATGGGCAGAATGAAAAGCCAATCAAGATAAAATACAAAAGTATTGGACAAAAGAGGCTTAATATTTATACAAGCAAAAGCACACATAATATTATTGGCAATACAAACAAGAATCATACATATCTTAGTTTGTGAAGCAATTAACTGATAAAAGGAAACCCAGGCTATAACAGGAAACCTACTGTACACAATTTAAAAAAAAGCAAATTATAAATATCTAGAGATGTATTATTTTACAAATCCTCTAACTCAAATAAAACTTACACCATCTCTCAAAACAGCAGTCTTTGGTCCAACTTGACATTCATTCCTTGAAAGATAATTTCACAGAAAATCCATTACACATATCATAAAGAACACTGATAAGGAAATTTTAGTGAAAAAATGTACAAATAAGATTACAGAAACTTACTTATGATAGAAATGTATTACAATGGGTGGACCTAGAGGTCTCCAGAAATGTGCAAAACTTTCCTGAAAATAATGGAAGAAGATCTGGAGTTGTAGAGTAGTGTTAGAGAGCTTGCCTAGCATGTGTGAGGCCCTGGGTTCAATTCTCAGCACCATATATGGATAAATAGGAAATTCATTAAAAACTAAAAATATATTTTTTAATTATGGAATAGCTGTCAGGTAATATTGACACTCACAAGGCAAGGGGAGTGTTTTGTTGTTAATTTGAATGTATGGAGACATTACTGGAGGAAAAGCAGTATATAACATAATTTTAAAGCACAAAACACAGGACAGGATTTTCTGATAACAAGAGAAAGAATTCAAAGCTTCTCAAAAATATTTTCTGCTGGATAATGTGTCAATGAACCTTTTGAATTTAGGCTTCCTCGCCTACCTCAAATATGTCCTCTGCTATATGTGGGCCACAGTATTTGACATCAGTGCATTCCTCTAAGTCAACCATATGTCAAGTGAAAGATATATATCATACCACCAAAGGAAAACATTAAGGATGAAAATAAACATCATCAACATTTTCTTGTCAGCACCAAGAACTACCCCATCTTCTTTATTGAAAGCATAAATCTGCAACACATTCTTGTGGAGAAGTTCCCAAATGATATACTTCAAGAAAAAAAACTAAATAATGATAATTAGGAATTTTGAAGAAAGTTATGCTCACCCACAAAGACTAGGTTGCTGTAGTTCTCCAACATCACTTCTCTATATAAATTCTGCTGAGCAGGATCCAGGCATTCCCATTCCTCCTTAGAGAAATCAATAGCCACATCCCCGAATGTCAATGGCTCCTGAAATAAAAATTGTTAGATCAATAGAACATGGACCAAACCTTATTCAGTTTTTAATTTTAATGAAGAATTTGTAAAACTGACTGTCATGTAGGAGAGTGACTTTAATTATGTAATAAGATACTTTCCATTATCTAATTCAGAGAAAAATACATAAGTCCAAAAACAGTACATATATTCCATATCAGAGTGAAGTGAAGGATATATACCATAACCCAAGGACTGAATAAAAGCCCAACTGCTAACTTTTCTGCCATCAGTGAATGTGAAATTCGGCGGACTTTCTAAATGCAAATCATACTTGTCAGAGATATTTTCATAAGGTGATTGCGCACAAGAGAGACAAAAAGACTGGTAAAAAAGCTTTTGAAAATAGTGTGCTTCCTATTCTCTCTGCTTTCTATCCATGAGATAGATCGAGATCCCCAATACAATTAGGTTCAAATATCATCCATGAAACATTCCCAATGTGTAAAATATTCATAAAATATTAATGTTTGGAGACATGTAAAGTGACACTTCCACCTTGTGAAAAGACAAACTTGAAATATTCCAAGTACTATAAGCAGTTCAATGAGTGAATCAATTTGGTAAAATAGAATGAACAATGGGTTACAGAAGACTTCAAGGAGGATATTAAATATTCTTAGAGGTAAACAAGAACATTGACACAACATATCAAAATCTCTTGGACACTATGAAAGCAGTACAAGGAGGAAACTTCATTGCATGGAGTTCATTCTTTAAAAGAAGAAAAAGTCAATAATTAATCTCATACTTTATCTCAAAGCCCTAGAAGAACAAATCAACAACAAAAGCAGTAGAAGGCAAGAAATAATTGAAATTAGAACTGAAATTGAATTAAAAGAAACAATTAAACCTTGACAAAAAGTTGGTTCTCTGACAGATCCCTATCTATGCTAATAAAAAGAAGGAGAGAGAAAATTCAAATTACCAGCATACATGATGAAAAATGCAATGTCCCAACAGACACTACAGAAATAGAGAGGATATTTAGAAACTATCTTGAAAATCTATACCCCAATAAAATAGAACACATTCAAGGCATCTACAAATTTCTTAAGTCATATGATGTGCCCAGATTAAATCAGGAAAACATACACAATTTAAACAGACCAATATTAAATGATGAAATACAAGATGCCATCAGAATCTTACCAACCAAGAAAGCCCAGCACCAGATGGATACACTGCCGATTTAAACAAGACCTTTAAAGAAGAAACTCAAAAATACCAATATTCTTCAATTTATTTCATAAAATACAAAAAGAAGCAGCACTTCCAAACTCATTCAATGAGGCCAATATCACCCTGATCCCCAAACCAGGCAGGGATAAATGAAAGAAAGAAAACTTCAGGTCAATATCTTGAATGAACATAGATGCAAAAATTCTGAATAAAATTCTGTCAAATTAAATACAAAAACATGTTAAAAAGGTCGTGCACCAAGATCAAATCAGCTCTATGTGTGTAATAAGAATTGTAATGCATTCCACTGTTGTCATGTATTTAAAAAAATAAATTTTTAAAAAAGAAAGGTATTGAAACCCATTGGGGAAATGATAAGCCTGCATGGCTATATATCTTAAAAACACAGAGCTGGAAGGGAAGTTGCATGAACAACATGAGAAACCAAGAAAGAATGTGCCCCAAACAAAGATGCTACATTATTAATATCTATGGTCAGAATAGCAGGATAAATAGGAGAAGGTACATAATTTTCTGTGAATTAAAGGATCCTATGAGAGAAAATACAGGCAGCAAAGGATCATTTTGATAAAGAGCTACATAAGCAAATACAGAAAGAAAAAGATTCCTTCAATAAGGAGATAGAGATTTTGAAAAAAAAAAAAAACCACAAAACAGAGATCCTTGAAATGAAGGAAACAGTAAACCAAATTAAGAACTCAATAGGAAGCATCTCCAACAGAATAGATCACTTGGAAGAAAGAACCTCTGACATTGAAGGCAAAATATATAATCTTGAAAAAATAAAGTTGACCCCAGTGAAGATGGTAAGAAACCATAAGCAGAAGATTCAAGAATTGTGAGATAATATGAAAAGACCAAATTTAACAACTATTGGGATAGATGAAGGCATAGAGGTCTAAACTACAGAAATGGACAATCTATTCAATGAAATAATACCAGAAAAATTTCCAAACATGTAGAGTGAATTGGGAAATCAAATACAAGGATCATATAGGACACCAAATGAACAACATCACTACAGGTCTACACCAACGCAAATCATAATGAAAACACCTAGCATACAGGAGAAGCAGAGCATTTCAAAAGCCACAAGAGAAAGCAATCAAATTACATATGGGGAAAACCAATCAGGATCTCTGATTTCTGAACTGAGACCCAGAAATCTACAAGATCCTGCAACAATATAAACCAAGCTCTGAAAGAAATGGATGCCAACCAAGAATCATACCCAGCAAAATTAAATTTTGATTAGCAATTAGATTTCAATTCAGATGTTATTTTATGACAAAATAAAAACCTTCCATCATACACAAATTTAAAAGAATTTACAACCAGAAACCTGCAGTCCAAGTTTTGGCAAAATATTCCATGAGGAGAAAATGAACAACAATAAAAAAATCAGAAAAGGGTAGTATCACTCTAAAGGAAAAATCTATCAAAGAGAAACTGACTTAAATACCAAAAATAAACAAAAATAACTGGGAATACAAATCTTGACTAAATAATAACCCTGAAAGTTTAGTTCCAACTCAGCAATAAAAAAGACAGGCAGATTAGATTAAAAAGACCAACAATATGCTGCCTCCAAGAGACTCATCTCATAGGAAAAGACACCCAGAGACTAAAGGTGACAGGTTGGAAAAAAATATATCGCTCAGGCTGGGGCTGGGGCTCAGTGGTAGAGCACTATCCTAGCACATGTGAGGCCCTGTACTTGATCCTCAGCACCTCATTAAACTAAATAATAAAGGTATTGTGTTTGTATACAAAAAATAAATATTAAAACACATACCACTCACATGGACTGTGGAGGCAAGCAGGGGTTTCTATTCTTATATCAAATAATGTGGAATTCAAGTGAAAGTTAATCAAAAGGGATAAAGAAGGACACTTCATACTGCTTAAAGGAACCATACAACAACAAGACAGAACAATTATAAATATACACACCCCCAAAACAATGGAGCATCTATGTTCAAACAGACTCTTCTCAAGTTTAAGGGCCAAGTAGACCACAAGACAATAATTCTGGGTGACTTTAACACACCTCTTTTGCCACTGGATTGATCTCCCAAACAATATCCAGACAGAAACTATAGAACTCAATAATACAATCAGCAGCTTAGATTTAACTGACATACATAGACTGTTTCATCCTTCAACAGGCGAAGACACTTCCTTCTCAGCAGCAAATGGATCTTTCTCTAAAATAGACCATATGTCATGCCAAAAAGGAACTCTAAGCAATACAGAAAAGTAAAGATACTACCCTGCATTCTATCAGATAATAATGAAAGGAAATTAGATTTCAATGATAAAAATAGAAGCTACTCATATACCTAAATAATATGCTAGTGAATGAACAATGGGTTGCAGAAAACAACAAAGAGGAGATTTAAAAATTCTTAGAGGTGAATGAGGACTCAGATACAACATTTCAAAATCTCTGGGACACTATGAAGGCGTTACTAAGAGGAAAGTTCATTGCATGGAGTTCATTCCTTAAAAAAAGAAAAAGTCAAATAAATGACCTAAAATTACATCTCAAAGCCATTGGAAAAACAATTAATCAACACCAAAAGCAGTAAAGGACAGAAAATAATTAAAATCAGAGCTGAGATCAATAAAATTGGAACAAAAGAAGCAAATAAAAATAGACAAAGTGACTGGTAATGGTACCACCATTTGACACAGCTATCCCACTCCCTGGTCTATACCTAAAGGACTTAAAAGCAGCATACTACAGGGACACTGTCACAATGTTTTTAGCAGCACAATTCACAAGAGTTAAACTGTGGAACCAACATAGATGGCCTTCAGTGGATGAATGGATAAAGAAAACGTGGCATTTGTACACAATGGAATATTACTTAGCAATAAAAGAAAATAAAATCATGGCATTTGCAGGTAAATGGATGGCATTGGAGAAGATAATGCTAAGTTAGCCAAACCCAAATAACAAATGCTGAAAATTTTCTCTGATATAAGGAGGCTGACTCATAGGGGGGTAGGGAGGGAGAGCATGGCAGGAATAGATGAATTCTATTTTGGGCAGAGTGGTGGGAGGAATAGGGAGGGGAAAGGGATTAGCAAAAATGGTGGAATATAATATTCATCATTATCCAAAGTACATGTATGAACACATGAATTGATATCAACCTATTTTATATACAGAGATATGAAAAAATGTGCTGTATATGTGTAATAAGAATTGTAATATATTGTGATGCCATATATTTTAATTTTTTTTAATTTTCAAAATGAAAAGTTGGCTCTTTGAAAAACAAATATATTTGATAAAACCTTATCCATGCTACTATAGAGAAGGAGAGAAATACTCCAATTACTATAATCCATGATGAAAAACGAAATATCACCATGAACATTAGAGAAATACAGAAGATAATTAGAAATTATTTTGAAAATTTGTACTGCAATAAAACAGAAAATATTGAAGTCATCAACAAATGTCTAGAATCATGTGACTTACCCAAACCGAGTAAGTTAGACAGATCATTTTCAAGCAATGAAATAGAAGACACCATCAAAAGCCTACCAACCAAAAAACAAATAAATAAAGCCCAGGACTCAATGGATACAAGACCTTCAAAGAGGAACTAACACCAACACTCCTCAAATTATTCTATGAAATATAAAAAGAGGGAGCACTTCCAAACTCACTCTATAAGGCCAATATATCCTTCATTCTAAAATCAGACAAACACAGAAAAGAAAGTGCACTTCAGACCAATACCTCTAAAAAGCAGAAACAAAAATTCTGAGTAAAGTTGTGGCAAATCAAATACAAAAACGTATCAAAAAGATGGTTCATAATGATGAAGAGGGATTCATCTGAGGGATGCAACGTTGGTTCGACATACAGATATCATTAAATGTAATTCATCACATCAGTAGATTTAAAGATAAGAACCTTATGATCATCTCAACAAATGCAGAAAAAGCATTTGACAAAATACTGCACCCCTTCATGTTCAAAACACTAGAAAAACAAGGGATAACAGGAACTTCTCTCAATATTTTAAAGGCTATCTATGCCAAGTCTCAGGCCAACATCATTCTAAATGCAGAAAAACTGAAGGCATTCCCTCTATAATTGGAAACAAGACAGGGATGCCCTCTCTCACACTTCTATTCAATATAGTTCTTGAAACACTGGCCAGAACAATTAGACAGATGAAAGAAATTAAAGAATAAGTATAGGAAAAGATGAACCTAACATAGCAGTATTTGCTGATGATATGATTCTGTACCTAGAAGACTCAAAAAACTCCACTAGAAATCTTCTAGAACTAGAATTCAGCAAAGTAGCAGGATATAAAATCAACACCTGTAAATCAAAGGCATTTCTGTATATCAGTGACAAATCCTCTGAGAGAGAAATGAGAAAAACTACCCCATTCACAATATCCTCAATAAAAAAAGATACTTGGGAATCAACAAGAGGTGAAGGATCTATACAATGAAAACTATGAAACACTAAAGAGAAATCAAAGACCTTAGAAGATGGAAAGATTTAACTTTATCTTGAATAGGCAGAATTAATATTATCAAAATGGCCCTACTACCAAAAGCACTCTACAGATTTAATGCAATTCTGATCAAAATCCCAATGGCATTCCTCATAGAAATAGAAAAGCAATCATGAAATTTATCTGGAAAAATAAGAGACCCAGAATAGCTAAAGCAATCCTTAGCAGGAAAAGGGAGGCAGGTGGCATTGCTATACCAGACCTTAAACTATACTACAGAGCCACAGTAACAAAAACAGCATGGTTCTGGCATCAAAACAGGCTGGTAGACCAATAGTACAGAATAGAGGACACAGAGACCAACCCACAAAACAACAATTATCTTATATTAGACAAAGGTGCTAAAAATATGCACTGGAAAAAGATAGCATCTTCAACAAATGGTGCTGGGAAAACTGGAAATCCATATGCAGCAAAATAAAATTGAATCCCTCTCTCTCACCATGCATAAAAGTTAACTCAAAATGGATCAAGGATCTAGGAATTAAACCAGAGACTCTCCAAATAGAAGATAAAGTAGGCCTTATCTCCATCATGTGGGATTAGGCTACAGCTTCCTTAATAACACTCCTATAGCACAGGAATTAAAACCAAGAATCAACACATGGGATGGATTGAAACTAAAGATTTTTATTAAAAAAAAAAACAATAGAATAGAGAGCCTACATTCTGGGAGCAATTTTTTACCCCTCATACATCAGATAGAGCACTAATATCTAGGGTATATAAAGAACTCAAATGTCTTAACACCAAAAAAATCCAATCAATAAATGGGCCAAGAACCTGAAAAAACACTTCTGAGAAGAGGATATACAATCAATCAACAATTATATAAAAAAAGTTCATCATCTCTAGCAATCAGAGAAATTAAAATTAAAACCACTCTAAGATACCACCTCACTGCAGTCAGAAGGGCAGATATTATGAAGACAAACAACAATAAGTGTTGGTGAGGATGTGGGGGAAAGGTACACTCATACACTGCTGGTGGGACTGCAAATTGGTGCAGCCAATTTGGAAATCAGTATGGAGATTCCTTGGAAATCTGGGAATGGAACCCCCATTTGAACCAACTATTTCCCTTCTCAGACTATACCAAGAAACAAAAACAGCATACTACAGAGACACAGCAGGTCAATGTTTATAGCAGCACAATTCACAATAGCTAAACTATGGAGTCAACTTAGATGCCCTTCAGTGGATGACTGGATAAAATATAATGTGGCTTATATACACAATGGAATATTACTCATCATTAAAAAAGAACAAAATCATGGCACTTTCATGTAAATGGATGCAGTTGGAGAAGATAATGCTAAGTGAAGTCCGCCAATCCCCCCCAAAAAAATGCCGAACCTTTTCTCTGATATAAGGAGGCTGAATCATAGTGGGTTAGGGAGGGGGAGCATGGGAGGAATAGATGAATTCTAAATAGAGTAGAGGGGTGGAAGGGAAAGGGAAGGCACAGGGGATTAGCAAGGATGATGGAATGTGATGGACATCTTTCTACAAAGTTCATGAAAATTTGAAATATGAAAAATTGTGCTCTATGTGAAATAAGGATTGTAATGCATTCCACTGTTGTCATGTATTTAAAAAAATAATAAAAACCATTAAAAATCATGATCTAAAAAACATCTAGAAAAAAGAAAGAAAGAGGAAAGAAAGAAAGAAAGAAAGAAAGAAAGAAAGAAAGAAAGAAAGAAAGAAAGAAAGAAAGAAAGAAACTGAGATAGGATGCATTTGGTGCTACATACCTGATATATCCAGTGGTCTGGAGGCTGAGGCAGGGGGATCACAATTGTGAAGCTTACCCTAGCAACTGAGTGAAACCCTGCCTAAATTTAAAAATAAATAGGCAGTAGTGATTTTTAAAAATTAAGAAAAAATTAAATTTTTTAAATAAAAATTTTAAAAGTGTTCAGTAATAGGGCACCCTGGTTCCAATCCCCAGTTTCACAAAAGGAAAAAACGAATGAAAAAAAGTCCTTTTCAAAGTTACAGAAAAAATATTTTTAAATTTATACATTCTATATATGAAAACAAAAATTCTAATCCACAAATGACTCCATTAAAGAGAACAAGGAGAAGTGACAGATGAAAGAAACCAATTGCCTCACCTTTAACCAAAACTCTTCTAAGAAAGGAGAACAGAGACTACTAGAGAAACGCAGGCTAGAGCCATGAACAACCCCTTCAAATAGCAGGTATCTAAATGTCCCTTCATCACAAAGCAATCAACGTGTTAAGAAAGGAGGGACTGCACCATAAAGTCACATTGAACAAAAATTGCAGATCCCAGCCCCCTTGGGTAGGAAAGTGCCCACGGAGTTGTGGTTCTCAGGGTCCCAAGACTCTGAAATCCACCACAGAAGAAATTCAGGGAGGAGACTTGAGCTGCCAATTTGCACAGGAGATACCCATGTGTTCAATAATGAGAATAAAAAGAATCCAACATCTTTAAAACCTGAGAAATGTGAAATAAACGCCTATCAGAGAGAAAATTAAACAGTATCAATGAAGATAGGAAAGAAAAGAATTCTAATAAACTCAAAGAATTTAAGTGCTTCTTAATTATTTGTGGAAAGTGTTTTGCCATTAAAGACACGATAGCCCTGCCACAGGGACTTGCTGAAATCAGTTCATAGGACCAGGATAATACATTAATAGTCATGGGATATTCAGATTAAAAATAGTGTAAAATACCATGGGTAAGTTTTACACGGGTGCCATATGCATGTGGTATTATGTATAACTATGATGCACTAATAAACAATCCAGCATGCTTTTCTCTTAATGGAAGCACCCAATCCTAAAATTCATCCACAAAGTTAAATATATGTAAACTTATCCAAGAAACTTTTGAATTATAAGAGCAAAAAATTATAAGAGAAAAAAATAATAAGAAGAAGATATTATTACCTAACACGTGCATTGTGAAGCTGTTCTGTTACAATTGTCATCAAGTAATCACGACTTCAACAGAGTCCACCCACGAAACCACGTGGTTGTAAAAATCATACACTTAATTGCAATGGAAAAGTCATTATCAATCCAACCCTAACCAGGCCAATCTCAGCACTTAGCTAGACCAGCGGGCAGAATAAAAACTAAAAACTACCAAGGAGAGAGCTCAATAGTAAAGCACCTTTCTGTTAACTATCAAGACAACAACAACAACTATAACAACAACAACAACAACAAAAAAAAAAACAATAAACTCCCCAAAATTAGTTTAGGAATAGGCAAGGTCCCTGTTCACCGCAGCTTCCCTTCTGCAGGAAAATGGTGTTTGGAAATTTGATTTTTTTGGGGGGAGGGGGGGTGCTGGGCATTGAACTCAGGGGCACTTCACCACTGTGCCCCATCCTCAGCCCTAGTTTGCATTTGATTTCGAGGCAGGGTCTCCCTGAGTCTCTAAGTGCCTCACCCACTTTTGGAGGCTGGCCTTGACCTCGAAATCCTTCTGCATTAGCCCCCACCCCCAGCCACTGGGAATGACAGATGTGTGCCATTTCCTGGCTTGGAATTGGATTCTTCTAGTGCTGCCACCTGTCACTCACCACAGTCCGGGAAGAAGCCAGGCTGCCTCCCTCACCTGCCAGAGAGATAGGACTTGAGCAGGGGCTGAGGCTGCCTCAGGAGATGGGGATGCTGCCAGGAGTCTCCGCCACTGTCACGCTCTCCATTCGGCTGGCCAGGGGGACAGAGGGGCACTGACCCCAATGGGCTCAGGCCTGTGGTTGCAGAGAGCCCCGGAGTCAGGGTCGGACAACTCGGGTTCCCCCCACAGCGGGTCACGCCAGACGGACTCCCTGCCCTGCCTCCCTCCTGAGCCTTCCTGTCCAGGCACCAGGTGCCACCGCACACTCACCATCCCCTGGTGCCCAGCAGTCAAGCCTGCCCTGGGGAGCTTCGGCTCCTGCATGGCAGGGCCACCCGGGATCCTTGGCAGGAGCGAAGCCTAGAGTCCAACTGCAGAAATCTGAGTCGAACCACGGACAGCAGAGAAATAAATCCCATTCCAAGCGCGGAGGCCCGCCCCCTGCTGCTGAGTACGCTCAGGATTGGACAGCGCTCAGCACAGGGGCTTCTGATTGGACACGGAACCAGTCAGTCTCCGCTCTCCTGAGTCTGAGCCCAGAGAGCTGTCTTTTTGAGTGACAGGGGGGTGATATCCTCTGCAGGCAAGGAGGAAACAAGAATGGCAGGGTTTGGGTGCAACTTTTTTCGGTTTTCTTTTCCTTTTGAGGTCTCAGAATTGGGTTAGGGTTAGGGTGACCAGAATTCTAAGTTCTGTTGGTTTTGATGTTAGGAAATTGAAGTCAATTCTTGAAAGTTTCATCACCTGGATCTCTTCCTATAATAAGACCACCCAAAGCATCTTCGAAAGGCTGACTTGTCCTCTGTTTATCTGTGCAAAATTCTCCAAGCAGAACTGGCCTTTTGCCCCGTAGGAACTGCCCAGTGCGTCATGGCCAGCGCTACTGGAGGCTCACTGGGGGCCTGGCAGGCGCCCTGGAGGAGTATACCACCCAGTTGGCAGCGTGAGAGCTGATGTTCCTCCAGCTGAGTTGAATCTATTGGAGCCCACATTGAGGCTGGAGGCAGAGTAAGAAGATCAGCACAGAAGAGACCCCGAGAGTGCAGACCTGAGTAAACCACAGCTGCACCAGGGCTCCCACGCTCTCTGGCGCACTGGGGGTTGAATTCAGAGGCCTTGACCTCTGAGCCCCTTCCCCAGCCCTAGCTTGAAGTTTATTTAGAGACAGGGTCTCAGTGAGTTGCTTAACATCTTGCTTTTGCTGAGGCTGCGGTGGCCACAGGATAACAGCCTTGCACAGATCAAGGCCACCCTGGTTCCTGACAGTCCCCTGGATCCCAGGCAATAGGGTCCTGCCTCCTCCTAACACCAAACACCCCCTGCCCAGGTGTGCATCCTTAGTATCAGCTGAATACTCTGCACTTGACAAAAAAAAAAAAGAAAAGAAAAGAAAAAAGACAGACCCTTCCTGCTTGTCTTGATGCAAACAAAGTCAATGTGTTTCCAAAGACAGCTCTGGTCTTGTCCCCCCAATTAAGTGGTGCAAAAAGTCACATAATACATACAACACTTCTCATTAAGAGGGGCGCAAGGGTCTCTCTCTTTAAGGAAAAACAATTTGCGTTTGTTTGGGAGTCCAGGAAAGCCAATTCCAGGTTTTCCTAATTTGGTAAATAACTCCATAGACTCAATGCACCCTGCTCCTCTCTGCCTTTGTTAACTGTAGAGGCCTGGAGATTACCTGCCCCCTGGAACCCCTGCACTTTAGATGAATGGGGGGGGTCCTATCTTCTCCATTCAGTGCCCTGAACCTCCACCTTCCCAAAGGCTCCAACACCTTTGGCAGCATCCAGTGGGGGAATGGTTTAGAAAGTTCTGGAATATACATAAAGACATTCCCTTATCAGGCTATGATTCTATCAAGTTGGACCCATGATCCTTTTAACTACTTTTTATCTTTTTCTGTTTTATTCATTCTTTTTAGTTATACATGACCATAGAGTCCATTTTGGTAAAATTATCCAAACATAAAATATACCTTATTCTCCTTAGGGGCATGATGGACAGATTCACTTAGGTATTTTCATATACTTAAATAGGAAGATTATGGTCGACTCATGCTACTGTCTTTGCTGTTCTTATCTCCCCTCCCTTCCTGTTGTGCCCCTTTGTCTAATTTACTGAACTTCTCTTTGTGTGTGCCCCCCTTCCTTGTGATGTAGATAACACATGTCGGAGTAAACATGTGACCTTTGGTTTGGGGGGGTTGCCTTATTTTACTTTAGCATGATAATCTCCAGATCCATTCATTTACTGGCCACTGTTATGAAGTCATCTATTTTAAAGCTGAGTAATATTCCACCATGTATACATTCCACAATTTCTTTATCTATTCATCTGTTCATGGACATTTAGGCTGGTTCTGTAGCTTAGCTATTGTGAGTTGTGCTATCATGAACATTGATGTGGCTGTGTCCCTGTAGTATGTTGATTTTAAATCCTCTGGATATATTCTGAGGAGTGGGATAACTGAGTCAAATGGTGGTTCCAGTCCTAGTTTCTTGAGGAGTCTCCATCCTGCTTTCCAGAGGGGTTGCACCAATGTGCAGTGCCTCCAACAAGGTGTGAGCATGTCCTGTCCCTCACATCCTCACCAATTTATTGTTACTGTATTCTTGATAATTGCTATTGTAACTGGAGTGAAAGAGAACCTCAGTGCAGTTTTAATTTGCATTTTCCTAATTGCTAGATATGTTACCTTTTCAGTATTTAGTTTTTAAAAAAATTTTTTTTCTATTCGAGTTGGACCCAATACTTTATTCTATCCATTTATTTTTACATGGTGCTGAGGATGGAACCCAGGGTCTTGCACGTGCTAGGCAAGCACTCTACAGCTGAGCCTCAGCCCCAGCCCTCATTTTCAGTATTTTTTACATTTGCTTCTAAGTAACAGCAGCCCAGTTATTTGGGTGACCAGTTTTGCTGCATTTATCAAATGGGAACATTTCTCTTGAAGGAAAACTGAGAAGGTCAAGCCACAGGCCCCGGATTTCAGGGATGAGCAGTACACAGTTTTCTTGCCCAGGATGAGGAGAAGATTATGTGGCTGAGAAGAAGGAAAGAGCCAGGGAACCCCTGGGTCCAGAACCCCTTCTTCCCCCATGAAGGAAATGATTAATTATTATTGCTGTTACTTTTCTTCACCAAAATGTGAAATTTTCCTAAACTATCAGTTCCACTAAATTTAGGTCCCTGGATGGAGCTCAGATTCGTCTTGAGAGGCAAGGAAAAGTTAATAAGCAACCCAGTGGTTCCAATACCAACAAGCTAGACCTTGGGCTCCTTGGAGACAAAACACTGGGTTTTATCCAATAATTAACAATCCAACAGCACCCGACACCCAATTAATAGGGGACGGAGAATTGGATCAGTAGGTGTGGGGGTCTGTGGGTGGCCAGCTGCAGGAGCTTGCCTATGGGTGCATTCCTTGCATCTGGGAGGTTTTTCAACACCAATGAGATAAACAAAGTGGGAGAACACTGGCAAAACCCTCTGCAATTTTTTAGCCAGGAAAATTCATAAGCACTTTAAAAGCATCTTAATGTTTACCCGCAGTCAAATGTGCCTCAATCCGAATGAAACCATTTAAAAATAGTTGTCAACATGAAAAGTTTCTGAAATCTGCCGGTTTGTGGATCACTGCAAATCCATATGAGTCCATGGCTAAATACATAAGTAAAAATAGAAATCTAATAATGAGCATTTTCTTAAAACTTCTATCCTGAAAACACTGCCCTATTTGCTTTGATAACTAAATGACCATTTAATCATTCCTCTAGCAACACTTGAGGTCCATAAAGAACTATGGAACACATCTGGTTGGGGCAGAAATGTTGAGATTCCAAAAAGAAAGTTACTCTGAACCTCAAAGGAAAAGATTCATAAATCACCAGAATGCAGGAAAGCTCACAAAATATTTGAAATTAAAAACAAGTGACCGGGGTTGTGGCTCAGTGACAGAGCACCTGCCTAGCACCTGTGAGGCACTGGGTTTAATCCTCAGCACCACATTAAATAGAAATATATAAAATAAAGGTATACTGTCCAACTAAAAACTATTTTTAAACATAAAGATCAGATTTATAAAAAAAAAACAACTCCCTGCAATGCAGCATTTCTCCTAGACCAGCTTCCTGTACCACCAAATACTAGTATGATGTGACCAAGGTTAGAATAATGGGTGAGAAATTGGCCCCATCTCTGGTGCAGCCCCACTTAAATGTCCCTCTCCAAATAGCAACACCTAAGACCACGTATTTGCTGTCTCTCTCTTTAGGGCTTTCTCACATTTTTTCCTTTCTTTCTTCTTCTGGTGCTGGGGATTGAACCTGGGACCTTGTGCATGCAGGGCAAGAACACTACCGACCTCACTGAATCCCTGGCCCCTCACATTCTTTCCTGAATGTGTATCTGCTTTTCTAAATAGGTGTATCCACGCGCCTGACAAATGAAGTTCTTTTCTGCCGTGAAACCAAGGAACCTACTTTTTCTGAGCTGATGTCTCTCTCTCTCCCTGGAATCCCTTCCCATCACATAACCTCTCACAGCCAGAGTCAGACTTGAGCTTTGGAATTGTGTGGGGTTTTTATTGTTTGGGGTCTGATATCACATACATCACTGGAGGGAGGTAACCAGCAGCTATGCATTTTTTTAATAAGCAAAGGACAAGGTTTGGTAGCACATGTCTGTAAGGCCAGGCATTTAGGATGCTGCTTCAGGAGAATCTCAAGTCGGAGGCCACAGTTGGCCTCTTAGCAAGACCCTGCCTCAAAATAAAATATTCAAAGTTCTGATACTGAGTGAATCTTCATGAACAATGAAGGGTCAGAATTCCTGTTTCAACAGTCTCCCCTTAGGATGCTGTGTGTAGGTGTGTGACTGTTACCTCACAACAGGACCTAGAGCAGTGGCTGGTGTCCACCTGTATTAATAAATAGATCAAATGAAGTGAGTAAATAAGTAAAGCAATAAACACTGTAACTGGTTGTGATCCCAGGGATATGGAGGTTATGTTGTGTTTCTTGGCTCTTGTGTTCTTACAAGAGTAGATTTTAGATAATACATAAAATGAAATCAAAGTAGAGCAAAGCTCATTGGCCCAGAACTCACTATCAAGAAAGGGGGAGGAACACAGTGAGTCTTCTCTGACATCTCTAGGACTCACACCCGCTTTGCTCCTCAAGTTTCTGGGAGATGCTGTGGGTGACTCCAGAATTCTGCCCATGGACCAATTCCTACTCTTAACTGGCAGTAGGATGACATTGTGTTTGTAGGTTCCTACTCCACAAGATCTTGTCCAGAGACACCAAAGCAAAACCAGGGTGTGTGAGTGTGTGTGTGTGTGTGTGTGTGTGTGTTTGTGAATTTTACTATAATAAAAATTTTATTATGGCAGCTATTATGAAGACAAACAACAACAAGTGTTGGCGAGGATGTGTGGAAAATGGTACACTCATGCTGGTGGGACTGGAAATTGGTGCAGCCAATATGGAAAGCAGTATGAAGATTCCTTGGAAATATGAGAATGGAACCACCATTTTACACAGCTATCCTGTGGAGCCAACCTAGAGGCCCTTCAGGGGATGAATGGATAAAAAAGTATGCGTTATTTATACAAAATGGAATTTTATTCAGCAATAAAATAATAAAATCATGTGTCTGTGGGAGATTATGGTGTTGTTCTCTTGGTTTCTGACTTTTAGGGAATAGAGTTTTTCTGAGATTCTCACCAGTATCTTTGCCTTTGTCAAAGGTATATTGCAACTTACTTCTGTTTCTTGCTGTCTAACTTTTGTGGTTTTCCAATATGAGGTATGAGGTAGAAGTGGACTTTAAGTGTATATTTTTAATGTAGGAGTTCACTAATTACTATTAGAAGCAACAGATGAGCTCAGAACAGTAATAAAATTTAATATCATCAGTTATTTATGTGCATAAGAAAATAAGTCTCAAACAAAAAATTAAAGACAGTTCTACTTATCATTATGTCAAAAGCAAAATACTTGGGAATTTTTCAAGAAATGTGAAAACTTAAACATTTAACATGGCTTGTTTTTAGAAAATATGACATTATCCCTAAGCCACCTTCTTTTTTGTGGTGACCTTAACTCATAGAAAAAAGATAGGAATTAAAAACTTTCCCCTGTGAGCCTGAGGAGAAGACTTAGGTATGGTCTACCAGTGAGCTCTATCATCATCCCATTCTTATTTTTCTTTGAGATATGGTCTTGCCAAGTTAGTGAGGCTAGACTCAAAGTTGTGACCCTCAAGGCTTGACTTCCATGTTAGCTCTGGTTACATGCATGTGCCATCACAACCCTGGTAGGGATTAGTCTTTTTTGTTTTCTTTAGTTGTAGTGGACAGAGTACCTTTATTTATATATTTATTTTTATGTCGTGCTGAGGATTGAACCCAGTGCCTCACATGTGCTAGGCAGATACTCTAACCCTGAGCCCCAGTCCCAGGGATTAAATTCTTGACGTTCATATAACAGGTTGGCTCAGGATAATATCTAGGTTTGCAAACGTGAATAATGTCCCCATTTTGTGAGTAGAAGGTAGAGGCCACAATGAGAGAAAATGTCTACACTCATCCTTGGAAGAGGGAACATCAAATGTGGATTCACCTGCAACTTAGTATTTGAGGATTTCCCAGATATTAAAAATATAAGCATAAGAGACATGAGGTCAAGGCTCTGACGAAGGGGGAATAGGTATTTCAAATTCTGAGGCATCAGACTGAGAAAAACAATGCTAAGCTACCTGGGTATAGAGAATAGGGTCCCTCACATTTAACTGTAGGATCACAGAAGATATATAAGAAAATAAACCATTTACTGAGTACATTTTAAAAAGATGATCATGGGTAGGACTTGGTCAGATGTCATCATTATCACACCCCACCCACACAGAAACACACATTACTTCCCTTTTACCTCTTCCTCACTTTATCAGTCAAGCCAAAATCCACTCCTCAAGGTGCATCCTTGCATGAAGAGAAAGGACTGAGCCACAGTACCCTGGGGATCACAATGGGCAGATCTTTGCCTAGCTTATGGCAGAAACTAGCAAAGGAATGGCAGAGTTCAGGAACATCTCTGTCTCTTTTCTGTCACAAACAAATAACTAGAGATTTCAATTATAAATTGAGGAATGAAGTGAACTTGGGAGTATTGGGCCAAACATTGGCAACACTGAAAATATAAATGTTCAGCAGCCTAATGTCTTATTTCTTTTTTTATCTTTGTTTTTGTTTTTTAATGCTGTGGATTGAGCCCAGGGGCACTCAACCTCTCAGCAACATTCCTGATCTTTTTTGTAATTTAGTTAGAGACAGGGTTTCACTGAATTGCTTAGTTCTTTCCTAAGTTGTTGAGGCTGGCTTTGTATCTGCCTCCAGAGACACTGGGATTACAGTCATGCACCACCACACCTGGCTAAGCTTTTATTTCATTATTTGCACAAGAGCAGTTTTTCATGTAATATAACCTACTGAATGCTCTCAAAATATTGCACTTTGTGAAAGATTCAAAGAGAGAGCTTATTAACTTTATGTTAACAAACTTAAAGAATATGATTTTTCTTATGCCTTGGCTTCTTTTCACTTGATAAAATCAGGTTAGGACATAGTTTTCTAGTTTCATTATTCTTTTTTTTTCTGGGGGGGGGTATACTAGGGATAGGTCCCAGTATCACTCAACCACAAAGCCACATCCCCAGTCTTGTTTGATTTTTCTTTTTTAGAAACAGGGTCTCACTGAGTTGTATAGGTCCCTATTAATTTACTGAGTCTGTCTTTGAACTTGTGAATTTCCTGCCTCAGCCTCTCAAGCCATTGGGATTGCAGGTATGTGCCCCCACTCCCAGTTTCTTCATTCTTTATAGTTGTTGCTTTCTTTTCTTACATAAATTCAAGTTGAATAACATTATGTTTAACAATACAGATATTGAGAAAAGCCAGTGATGTAGGTAAGCAATTGAACATATCACCAGAAAGTAGATTATATATTCACCATGGTGTATTACTCAGCCATCAATACAAACTCCTCTAATGGTCAGCAAAATAGATGAAATTGGTTGATGTCATGCTAAGGGAAGAAATACACAATAGTGTCACATCTCATATGTTAACTAATATAATATCATGTGCAAGTACAATAGTGATTAGTATGGCTGAGGAGTGTGTGAGGGGCATCAAAAGCAGAAGAGGGTGTTTTGATATTATGAATACATGTATATGCATATATATAAACATCACACTGAATCCCATAAGTATGTGCAATTGCTATGTAATGAGAAAACCCATCATCTTGCATAATTATCAAATTCTGCACAAAGAACAGAATCCTGCTGTCTTTTGGAATTTCCAGTATATGATACGATATTATTGATGATGCTCCCTGATAACAACCCGGCTCTGCCTACACATCCATTCTATTTTATTCCAGGCTCTGAACATAGAGCATTCAATGTATTTCTGCATCTGGAATCATCTCACTTATCCTAAAGTCCTCCAGCTTATCTGTGTTATTGGAGAATATTCTTTTGTTTCTGGGGTTTCGACCCAGGTTTGCCTTACCAGTGACAGAGATCCACCATCATTATCTTTTTCAGTTTTAAGACAGAATGTTACCAAACTACTAAGGCTAGCCTTCACATTTTGGCAATACTGCCATATGCATCATCCTTATTTTAAAGTTGAGTAATAAGTGAGGTGTGGAGGCACATTTCTTTTGTCATGCTAGGGACTCGATAGGCTGAGGGAGGAGAATCACTATCTTGGAGCCAGCCTCACATCTTTTTGACACCCTCTGCACCTTAAAACACCTTGTCTCAAAATAATCGTAAAATAACTGAAAAGTTTATATACGTATGTTGATACATTTGTGTGTAAACACAGTGATAAATCTCTCTTTCTCTATTATGTGTAATATACCATAGGTTCTTCTTCCTACGTTACTCTTTGGAAATTTAGGTTGTGGATAGTATGGTGGTTAACTTGGGAGGGTAGATATTCCTAAGGATGGATTTTATTTCCTTCAATTTTTGAAGTGGTTAATGTCAGCTGTCCATTTGAGTGGATTGAGATACCCAGAGAATTGGTGTGGAAGATCTCTGCAGGTGTCTGTGAGTGTGCTTCCAGAAGGCTGAGTCAGAAAGCCTGGGGAATACCTGTAATGAACATATATATTGGTGTTCAATAAGTTTGATTTGGAAAAAATCAAGAGAAGCAGTCACATGCTTATGCTCCAAGCTTCTTGAAGTCCCCTTTGGGGACCTGCACCATTGGCTCTACCGGGGTCTTTTTAAAAATTTTTATTTGTTTAAATTTGTTATCCATGACAGTATAATGCATTTATATACTTTGATATATCATACATAGATGGGATATAATTTCTCATTTTTCTGAGTATACATATTGTAGAATCACATGGGTCATACAGTCACATACATACATACATAAAGCAATAATGTCTGTTTCATGCACTTTCTTATCCCCACATCCCCTGACTTCCCCTCCTTTCACTTTCCTCTACCTAATGTAAGTTAATGCAATTCTTTTTTTCTTTTGCATTACTATTTTTAATACACATACATACCACAATTTTTGTATCTTTTTTTATGCAACTTAAATTGACACCCAGTTCAAGTCTTCATACATGTATTTTGGATGCATGACACATTCTATCATCCTTGCTAATCCCCGTCCCCCTCTCTTTTCCTCTCACCCCTCTGCCCTATCTAGAATTCATCTATTCCTCCTAAGCTCCCCCTGCGTACTCCACTATAAGTCAGCCCCCTTATGTCAGGGAAATATTCAGCATTTGTTTTTACAGGGCGGTCATTGGTAACTTCACTTACCATTATCTTCTCCAACTCCATCCATTTACATGCAAATGCCATGATTTTATTCTTTTACTGCAGAGTAAAATTCCATTGTGTATATATGCCACATTTTTTTTCTATTCATCCACTGAAGGGCATCTGTGTTGGCTCCATAGTTTAGCTATTGTGGATTGTGGTGCCATAAACATTGATCTGGCTGTGTCCCTGTAGTATGATGTTTTTAAACCTTTGTGCTTAGCCTGAGGAGGGGGATAGGTGGGTCAAATGGAGGTTCCATTCCCATATTTCCAAGAAATCTCCATACTACTTTCCAAATTGGCTGCACCAGTTTGCAGTCCCACCAGAAGTGTATGAGTGTACCTTTTCCCCACATCCTTGTCAACACTTATTGTTGTTTGTCTTCATAATAGCTGCCATTCTGACTGGAGTGAGATGATATTTTAGAGTAGTTTTGATTTGCATTTCTCTGATTCCTAGAGATGATGAGTATTTTTTTATATATTTATTGATTGTATATCCTCTCCTGAGAAGTATCTGTTCAGGTCCATAGCCCACTTGTTGATCAGGTTATTTGTTTTTTCATCTAACAGAATCATTTAAGTCCTCTTTCTTGGACCACAGATGCTTCATTTACTTCCTCATATTGTGAAGCTTCCAGCTTCTTAGACTGAGCTGTTACCAGTTTCCCAGTGTTGCAATCCTGCAGGCAAACATTTGGTGACTATTATTCCCATGATAATGTAACTATAATAAGCTCCCTTCTGTATACATATGTACATTTTTTATGTATTCTATTTTTCCAAAGAATCATAAAAATACAGGCATATTCTCAATGTCTGGGTCATATTGCATCTCTAGTAATAATTTTTTGAAAACACCATTATAGTTTTTTTAATGTCTATTCAAATTTATATTCCTGGCAAGGATGTCTAAGTGTCTCCTTTTCTGCATATCCTCTGCAGTATGTGCTACCTACTAACATTTTGAGGATTGAGCCCAGAAGCGTGTGATTATATCTGATTGTGATATAACCTGAAAGCATAAAAATTCCAGAAGAAAATGAGAATTATTTTTTTGCCATTTGTGTTGGCAATGGTTTTAGATAGAATATGCAAAGACTGGGCAAGGAAAAAGAGCTGAGACTATATAAAGCTAAAAATGCTTGTATAGAGCAAAGGAATCAATCAATGAAATGTAAAAGTAGACTGGGTTAAAGAAAACCGACTCTAGCCCCATGTCTGAAAAAGCTCAAAATCCAAAATATAAGAAACTTACACAACTCACCAAAATATATTATAAACCCCTCATAACCTAATTTAAATATGGTAAACTACTTAGATTCTGCCCTAAAAATGAAACAAGTGTGTAAAGACATATGAAAGTTACTCAAGATCACGTATTAGACTACATAAAATTATAATTTAGCTTTTCTGCTTTATTTGTCTCACAGGATTATGGGTGCACTCTCTCCATCCTTCTAGGGGCATCTTGAGATCAATTAGCAAAATGCCAGGTTCTCATTTTCCCACATTATGCTTCCTCATTATTCCATCTTAATTGCCAAGAAAATCTCAAGCCTGGAAAACAACAAAATATAGATAAATTGCTAGATAATCATCAACTTTGAAAATTACTTCAGAAATTTTAAATACATTAGTAGACCCAGATGTGAAGAAATATAAAATAGACCTACAAATCAACATTTAACTTTACAACTGCTCAAAAAAATACTTACAGTTATGCTGATATGGGAGCACATGCCACTAGTCTTGACTACCTTGAGGCCACAGAAGGAGGAGGATTTAGGCTAAGGAATTTGAGGCCAAAATGGCAAAAACCTAGCTCTAAAAATTGACCCACCAAAAAACCAAACAGTAATCACATTTTTAAAAAGGAGCCTTCACGGGTGATTTCTATGAAACCTGTAATTAGGATCAGTAACAATAATTCATGATCACGTCTAAATGTAGAAGAAGAAAATTGACTAATTCTTTCTGTAAGGCCAGAAATACCAGCTAACACAGTATAAGAATGGAAATTGCAGACCATATTTTTATAGATGTTGATGCAGATTTTCAAAACCCCCTTGCAAAATGAGAACAACAACATAAAGAATGATTGGACTTCATGACCAAGAGGGACATTGTCATATGGTAAGTTTCCAAAATTCATTTTGATAGAGCAAACCTTTTGGAAAATCACTTACTAAATTACTGTAAAACCTATGGCCAATTACGACCAGGGGAAAATTCTTTTTCAATCCACTTAACGGCAGCTATAAACTGTTTTCATACTTAATGGTGTGAACTGAAGTATTTATCAATTTATTTTTAGGAAAAGAAAAAAATGTATGCTTTTCTAACTTATAAATATTGTTTGAAAATATTAAATGGTATTTTATACATCAAAAATCAAATAGCATATGCATATGATACTACTATTTCTATAATGTTTCTAAGCAATTTCCATGAACTAATGAAACATAAGAATAAGTTCAATAATGTCATAGGTTAAATGGTCAACATTAAATCATTTAAATTATATACAGTAGCAATGAGCAGTGTTAAAATTGAGGCACAATCCATTCACAAATATAGGGAAAACAATCTAAATGAAAGTACTAACAAAAGAATTGTTCACTGCAAAGTAAAAAATTAAGGTGAAATTAAAATGCAAAAAAGATCATGGAAACAAAATGGGAAAACTGTTAATATTCAATAATTAAAAGTCTGATTTTTGGTTTTAAGGGTTGATAGGCTTCCTCCAGATTAGCGCATGGGGTGGGGCCTGGCTTCCTCCTCTGGTCGGGCCTGGTGCAGTACGGGGCTTTCTCCTCTGATCTGATATGTATTCTATATATGTGAGTTAAGTTATTAATTGTGTTATTGAGCTCTATAGTTTCTTTATTCAACTTTTGTTTGGAAGATCTATCCAGTGGTGAGAGAGGTGTGTTAAAGTCACCCCAGATCACGTCGTGGTCAATTTTACTCTTGAACTTGAGAAGAGTTTGTTTGAACATAGGTGCCCCATTGTTTGGGGCATATATATTTATGATTGTTATGTCTTGTTGGCATATGGTTCCCTTGAGCAGTATGAGACCTTCTTCATCTATTTTGATTAACTTTGGCTTGAAGTCTACTTTATTTAATAAAAGTATGGAGACCCCTGCTTGCTTTCAAGGTTCATGTGAGGGGTATGTTTTTTTCCCAATTTTTCACCTTCAGTCTGTCTTTTCCTGAGTCTCCTGGAGGCAGAATATGGTTGGATTTTTTTTTAATCCAGGCTACTAGCCTATGTCTTTTGATTGGTGTGTTTAAGCCAGTAACATTTAAGGCTACTATTGAGGCATGGTTTGTATTTCCAGCCATCCTTGTTTATTTTTTCTACTTGACTTGAAGTGTTAATTATTGTTCAAATTTTAATTGGTATCTACATATAGGATCCAGTGTTTTAATCAAATATGTGTAGTGATCAAATCTGTGCAATTTCTACCTTCTAAAATATCATTTTGATGATTGAAACCTGTGAACTCTTTTTAGAATGTACACAGTCTAATAATTACTTGTCTGATTCAAACTATGGGCTATAAAACCTAAGAGTTACTTTTCCCTCTTAATGGCTTTGTGGCACTCCTTGACATCTGTCTCTTAAAACAGATATAAAAAGCTTTTCTTGTTTGTGGTTCTAGTGATCAACTTTTTCAGCTTCAACATATGAGTGCAAACAGAGGATTTGTGAAATATGAAAAATCACTAGAAAAAACAGTCTCCCATGGTAAACCCAGAAAAAAAAGAATATGTTTAAAAATTGTAGACTATAATCCCAGTTCCTTGTGGCTCACTGGTTGAGTTCCCATGAGTTTAATCCCTGGTACCCCCCAAATATATTAGTGTTCACATTTAATCACTAGACCTTAGTTATTTTTTGGTGAGATCTATATATAAATGGCATATGCCAATTCTTATGAATTTATTTTATGTAAGTCAAATATAATATAAATATTTTTATAGTATAAGCTTAAATTGATCTATATTAGCATGTAAAAAATAACTTAAAAATGCTTTTAGGTGAGGCCGAATGGCTGCAATCCTATCAGCTCAGGAGTCAGAGGATTACAAGGCCAAAGCTCAGTAACTTAGCAAGATTTTGTCCCAATATAAAAAATGGCTGGTGAGGTAGTTTAATGACAAAATGCCCTGGGTTCATTCTGGGGTACAAAGGAAAGGAGGAGAGTTTTAACATTGCCTTGTCTCAACAACAAAAAGACATGTGAAATTTAAAACCAAAAACTGCATTCTATCACTTTTCTGTGACACACACAATCTGCTTCAATTCATTTTATTTTTTTTTTGAAACAAATCTTTTATGTTACATTGGGAGGCGATTTACTTATAAACACATTACTCATTTGTCAAGATATTCACAGATTTTTTAAATTATTTTTAAAAATATGAATCCTATTAAGAAAAACTGGTACTTATTTTATTCCAGATACAGAAAAGTTAAATAATATGCTAGACTGGCTTCTTGGTAAATTACTATAATAGGAATATAAGATTGGTCCATGAGATATTTTTATTCATAGTCATTCATCTGTGAGAAAGTAATTTCTAGCTATTTGGCTGGAAAACATCTTACATCTTCCTCTGCATCTACAGAACACCTGCCTCAATCAGGATGATCAATGTCAATAAAACTTTGCTAGAAAGCAACAACATGACTAATGTCTTACCAAGAGAAGAAACCTCACTATAAAATGACATTTTTTTTCCTTTTTTTTTATTGTTGGTCGTTCAAAACATTACATAGTTTTTAATACATCATATTTCACAGTTTGATTCAAGTGGGTTATGAACTCCCAATTTTACCCCGTATACAGATTGCTGTATCACATCAGTTACCCTTCCATTGATTGACAAATTGCCTTTCTAGTGTCTGATGTATCCTGCTGTCTGTCCTATTCTCTACTATCCCCCCTCTCCTCCCCTCCCCTCCCCTTTTCTCTCTCTACCCCTTCTACTGTAAATCATTTCTTCGATTTGTATTATCTTGTCTTACCCCTCCTTTCCTCTTATATGTCATTTTGTATAACCCTGAGGATCGCCTTCCATTTCCATGCGGTTTCCCTTCTCACTCCCTTTCCCTCCCACCTCTCATCCCTCTTTAATGTAAATCTTCTTCTCAAACTTTTGTCCCTACCCTGTCCTTGTTTACTCCCCTTATTTCAAAGGGGTCATTTGGTATTTATTTTTTAAAGATTGACTAGCTTCACTTAGCATAATCTGCTCTAATGCCATCCATTTCCCTCCAAATTCTATGATTTTGTCATTTTTTAATGCAGAGTAATACTCCATTGTGTATAAATGCCACATTTTTTTTATCCATTCATCTATTGAAGGGCATCTAGGCTGATTCCACACTCTTGCTATCGTGAATTGTGCTGCTATGAACATCGATGTAGCAGTGTCCCTGTAGCATGCTCTTATTAGGTCTTTAGGGAATAGACCGAGAAGGAGAATAGCTGGGTCAAATGGTGGTTCCATTCCCAGCTTTCCAAGAAATCTCCATACTGCTTTCCAAATTGGCTGCACCAATTTGCAGTCCCACCAGCAATGAACAAGAGTGCCCTTTTCCCCGCATCCTCTCCAGCACTTATTGTTGTTTGACTTTCTAATGGCTGCCAATCTTACTGGGGTGAGATGGTATCTTAGGGTAGATTTGATTTTTTTTGATTTTTTTTTATTTGCATTTCTCTGACTGCTAGCGATGGTGAGCATTTTTTCATGTACTTATTGATTGATTGTATGTCCTCCTCTGAGAAGTGTCTGTTCAGGTCCTTGGCCCATTTATTGATTGGGTTATTTGTTATCTTATTGTCTAATTTTTTGAGTTCTTTGTATATTCTGGTTATTAGGGCTCTATCTGAAGTGTGTGGAGTAAAGATTTGTTCCCAGGATGTAGGCTCCCTGTTTATCTCTCTTATTGTTTCTTTTGCTGAGAAAAAACTTTTTAGTTTGAGTAAGTCCCATTTGTTGATTCAAGTTGTTAACTCTTGCGCTATGGGTGTCCTATTGAGGAATTTGGAGCCCGATCCCACAGTATGTAGATCATAACCTACTTTTTCTTCTATCAGATGCCATGTCTCTGATTTAATATCCAGTTCCTTGATCCATTTTGAGTTAACTTTTGTGCATGGCGAGAGATAGGGATTCAGATTCATTTTGATGCAAATGGATTTCCAGTTTTCCCAGCACCATTTGTTGAAGATGCTATCCTTCCTCCATTGCATGCTTTTAGCCCCTTTATCAAATATAAGATAGTTGTAGTTTTGTGGGTTGGTTACTGTGTCCTCTATTCTGTACCATTGGTCCACCCGCCTGTTTTGGTACCAGTACCATGCTGTTTTAGTTACTATTGCTCTGTAGTATAGTTTGAAGTCTGGTATCGCTATACCGCCTGATTCACACTTCCTGCTTAGCATTGTTTTTGCTATTCTGGGTCTTTTATTATTCCATATGAATTTCATGATTCTTTTATCTATTTCTACAAGAAATGCTGCTGGGATTTTGATTGGCATTGCATTAAACTTATAGAGAACTTTTGGTAATATCGCCATCTTGATGATGTTGGTTCTGCCTATCCATGAGCAGGGTATATTTTTCCATCTTCTAAGGTCTTCTTCTATATCTTTCTTTAGGGTTCTGTAATTTTCATTGTATAAATCTTTCACCTCTTTTGTTAGGTTGATTCCCAAGTATTTTATTTTTTGGGGAGATATTGTGAATGGAGTATTTGTCCTCATTTCCGTTTCAGAGGATTTGTCGCTGATATACAGGAATGCCTTTGATTTATGCGTGTTGATCTTATATCCTGCCACTTTGCTGAATTCATTTATTAGTTCTAATAGCTTCTTTGTAGACCCTTTTGGGTCTGCTAGGTATAGAATCATATCATCTGTAAATAGTGATAATTTAAGTTCTTCTTTTCCTATTTTTATGCCTTTAATTTCTTTTGTCTGTCTAATTGTTCTGGCCAGTTTTTCGAGGACTATGTTGAACAGAAGTGGTGAGAGAGGGCATCCCTGTCTTGTACCAGATCTTAGAGGGAATGCCTTCAATTTTTCTCCATTCAGAATGATGCTGGCATGTGGCTTATCATAGATTGCTTTTACAATGTTGAGGTATGATCCTGTTATCCCTAATTTTTCTAGCGTTTTGAACATAAAGGGATGCTGTACTTTGTCGAATGCTTTTTCTGCATCTATTGAGATGATCATATGGTTCTTATTTTTAAGTCTATTGATGTGGTGAATAACATTTATTGATTTCCATATATTAAACCAGCCTTGCATCCCAGGGATGAATCCTACTTGATCATGATGTATAATTTTTTTGATATGTATTTGAATCCGATTCGCCAGAATTTTATTGAGGATTTTGGCGTCAAGGTTCATTAGAGATATTGGTCCGTAGTTTTCTTTCTTTGAAGTGTCTTTGTCTGGTTTCGGAATCAGGATGATGTTGGCCTCGTAGAATGAATTTGGAAGTTCTCCCTCTTTTTCTATTTCCTGAAATAGCTTGAAAAGTATTGGTGTTAGTTCCTCTTTAAAGGTTTTGTAAAACTCTGCTGTATACCCATCCGGCCCTGGGCTTTCCTTAGTTGGTCGTCTTTTGATGGTTTCTTCTATTTCCTCTATTGTTATTGGTCTGTTTAGGTTGTCTATATCCTCCTGGCTCAATCTGGGCAGATCATAAGACTCAAGGAATTTATCTATGCCTTCACTATCTTCTATTTTATTGGAGTATAAGGATTCAAAGTAATTTCTGATTATCTTCTGTATTTCTGAAGTGTCTGTTGTGATATTGCCTTTTTCATCCCATATGCTAGTAATTTGGGTTCTCTCTCTTCTTCTCTTCGTTAGCATGGCTAAGGGTCTGTCAATTTTATCTATTTTTTCAAAGAACCAGCTTTTAGTTTTGTCAATTTTTTCAATTGTTTCTTTTGTTTCAATCTCATTAATTTCAGCTCTGATTTCAATTATTTCTTGCCTTCTACTTCTTTTGCTGTTGTTTTGCTCTTCTTTTTCTAGGATTTTGAGATGAAGTATGAGATCATTTATTTGTTGGTTTTTTATTTTTTTGAGGAATGAACTCCAAGCAATGAATTTTCCTCTTAGAACTGCTTTCAATGTGTCCCATAGATTCCGATATGTTGTGTCTGTGTTTTCATTTAACTCTAGGAATTTTTTAATTTCCTCCTTAATGTCTTCTAAAACCCATTGATCACTCAGCAACCTATTGTTCATTCTCCAGGTGATGCTTGATTTTTCCTTTCTTCTTTTATCATTGATTTTCAGTTTCATTCCATTATGATCAGATAAGATGCATGGTATTATCTCTACCCCTTTGTATTGTCTAAGAGTTGCCCTGTGACATAGTATATGGTCTATTTTTGAGAAGGTTCCATGTGCTGCTGAGAAAAAAGTGTAGCTACTTGATGTTGGGTGGTATAGTCTATATATGTCAATTAAGTCTAGGTTGTTAATTGTGTTATTGAGTTCTATAGTTTCCTTATTTAACTTTTGTTTGGAAGATCTGTCCAGTGGTGAGAGAGGTGTGTTGAAGTCTCCCATGATTATTGTATGGTGGTCTATTAGACACTTGAACTTGAGAAGAGTTTGCTTGATGAACACAGCTGCACCATTATTTGGGGCATATATATTTATGATTGTTATGTCTTGTTGGTGTATGGTTCCCTTGAGCAGTATGAAGTGTCCTTCTTTATCCCTTTTGATTAGCTTTGGCTTGAAATCTATTTTATTAGATATGAGTATGGACACTCCTGCTTGTTTCCACGGTCCATATGAGTGGTATGATTTTTCCCAACCTTTCACCTTCATTCTATGTACATATTTTCCTATCAAATGCGTCTCCTGTAGACAGCATATTGTTGGGTCTTGTTTTGTGATCCATTCAACTAGCCTGTGTCTCTTAATTGGTGAGTTTAAGCCATTAACATTTAGGGTTATTATTGAGATATGGTTTGTTCTTCTATCCATATTTGTTTATTGATGTTACTAAACCTGATTTGTTATCCTCTTTGACTACTTTCCCCCCTTTACTGTCCTACCTCCCATTGTTGGTTTTCAATGTTATTTTCCATTTCCTCTTCCTGTAATGTTTTGCCAAGGATTTTTTGAAGAGATGGTTTTCTAGCTGCGAATTCTTTTAACTTTTGTTTATCGTGGAAGGTTTTGATTTCATCTTCTAACCTGAAGCTTAATTTCGCCGGATACATGATTCTTGGTTGGAGCCCATTGTCTTTCAGTGTTTGAAATATGTTATTCCAGGACCTTCTAGCTTTCAGAGTCTGTGTTGAGAGATCAGCTGTTATCCTGATTGGTTTACCCCTAAATGTAATCTGCTTTCTTTCTCTTGCAGCTTTTAAAATTCTCTCCTTATTCTGTATGTTGGACATCTTCATTATAATGTGTCTAGGTGTGGATCTCTTATGATTTTGAACATTCGGCGTCCTGTAGGCTTCTAGGATTTGGGATTCTGTCTCATTCTTCAATTCTGGGAAGTTTTCTCATATTATTTCACTGAATAGACTGTTTATTCCTTTGGAATGGAGCTCTGTGCCTTCCTGTATCCCAATGACTCTTAAATTTGGTCTTTTGATATTGTTCCATAAGTCTTGGATGTTCTGCTCATGGTTTCTTAGCAGACTTGCTGAGCTGTCTATGTTCTTTTCCAGTTGAAATACTTTGTCTTCATTGTCTGATGTTCTCTCTTCTAAGTGATCTACTCTGCTGGTAGTATTCTCAATTGAGTTTTTAAGTTGGTTTATTGTTTCCTGCATTTCTAGAATTTCTATTTGTTTGTTTTTTATTACCTCTATCTCCCTGTGAAATTGATCTTTTACTTCCTGGATTTGTTTGTCAATGTGATCTTTCATTGTCTGATTTTGCTGTCCCATGTCTTCCTTGAGACTCCAGATCATCTGAAGCATATATATCCTGAACTCTTTATCTGATATTCCATCTGTTGCAGCTATTACCTCTTCTAAAGTTGAGTTGACCTGCATTGCTTGTGGTCCTTTCTTTCCTTGTCTTTTCATACTGCTCGCGTTTCTTTCTGCTTGGTGCAACTGTTGTGATTTTGAAATTTACCCCATATTTATTTATGTTGCTCTTGTATAGTTGGAGAGTCTCCCTTGCAGGGTGGGTAGTGGCTGTGCTCTTCCTCTAATTATGGTGGTCTGTCTACCATGCTGATCGGTCGCAGGTCTGCCCCCCCTGCGGGCACGGGAGGCGGCTTTGCTCTGCCCCCACTCCAATTGTGGTAACGTAACTACCACTCCCTGGGGTCGTAGGTCCTGATCTGGATGTGGGTGGCGGCTCTGCTGGGTCCCCACTCCAATTGGTGTGACGTGTCTACCATGCTGGCAGACCTCTAGGCTGGTGGGTCGCAGTTCTGCACAGCCCCCACTCCCAATGGGGGTACCTGACTACCTCTCCAACAGGCTGCTGAGCCCCCTCCGGACTCAGGCGGTGACCCTGCTCCACCCCCACTCCAACCAGTGTGACGCGACTGCCTCGGTGTTACGTGTCCCCCACGCTGGCAAGCTACCTGGCCTGACTTGCCAGTGGGCGGCAGGTCTGCCTGCCCTGTTTGCTCAGATGGCAGCTCCGCACAGCCCCTACTCCAAATGAGTTAACTTGACTACCATGCCTCGGGGTGGCTGGTCCTATTCTAGAAGTGGGCGGCTGCTCTCTTCAGCTCCAGCTGCGTTTTGGGTGTCATGATACCACGCCGGTGGGTCGCTTGGCCTGCTCTGGACGCAAGTGGATGTTCCACTCTGCCCCCACAGCACCCAGCAGGACCCTGATTGAGAAGCAATCACCGCCGGTTCCCTAGCCTTGGGCCAAAGCAGCTTAGGTAGCCGGAACCCCACATCTCTGATCCCGATACACTCTCCGCTGGGAGCTGGCTCCAGCGAGCTACCCCCACGGGTTCCCCAGCCCCAGGCCAAAACTGTTCGGGGAGTCAGAACCCAGTCGCCCCAAGCTCAGCGCACGCTCCACTTGGAGCTGGCCTCCACCGGCAGTCTCTGCAGTTTCCTCAGACATGGGCCAGGTTAGCCCCGGGAACCAGAATCCAGCTGCTCAGTGCCCGGCGCACGCCTTGCCCTGCACGAGCCTCTAGGAATATTCTCCACAAGATCCCCAGTCCAGAGCCTGAGCAAGAAATCTGTCTGCTAGACACAGGCAATTACCAGCCTGAAATCACCTGTTCCGTAGCTGAATGAGCTGAGATCAGTAGAACATGGGGATGATTACATCATCTCTCCGAAATGGCGGCTGCTGTCCTCCACTGTGGTCCGACCGGTGTCTGGAACCAGGCTGGACTGCTTCTCTCCTCTGTCTCAAAGCAGGAACTCAGCACTCAGGGCTGCCAATGTGCCCCTGGCGTGAGCCCCCACAAACCTGTTTTGATGTTGCAATCTGTCGGAGAGTGGTGGTGTATCCTTCAGCTTTCCCGGATGGTGGCCGCTGACTGCCTGGATGGAGTGTCCGCTGTGGGGGATGGGACGGGACTGTACTGCTTCCTTCCCCTTCTGAAATCCCGTACTCTGCCCAAGGGTCAGTGTGGGCTTGGCTGGCAGGATTCCACCTATTGGCAGTCTCTAATCTCCCTGCTTGCTAGTTAATGGCTTCTCTGAGGCGCTACGCCTTCTGTAGCCACGGGGCAGGCCGCGCAAATCAGTTGGCCTGGATCTCCGGGGTCCTGCTGCTGGCTGTTTTGATATTGCAAGTTGTTGGAGAGTGGTGGTGTATCCTTCAGCTTTCCCGGATGGTGGCCGCTGACTGCCTGGATGGAGTGTCCGCTGTGGGGGATGGGACGGGACTGTACTGCTTCCTTCCCCTTCTGAAATCCCGTACTCGGCCCAAGGGTCAGTGTGGGCTTGGCTGGCGGGATTCCACCTATTGGCAGTCTCTAATCTCCCTGCTTGCTAGTTAATGGCTTCTCTGAGGCGCCACGCCTTCTGTAGCTGCGGGGCAGGCCGCGCGATTCAGTTGGCCTGGATCTCCCGGGTCCTGCTGCTGGCTGTTGGGATCCCAGGCACTCTATCACTTTGATTTTTTTCTGCTTGCCCCTCCCCCAGTGCTGGCTAGCCAGGTTTCATTTTGGCTGCTACTGGGAGGAGGGGTTGGAGGTCAGGTGTCTCAAGTTTCCCACCTAGCCTTTATGCAGGCTCACTTTGATACTCCCTCCCCTGGAAAGCTTAGGAGAGATTTTATGCGAATTCCCGATGTCTGGGGGGTGAGCTGATTGACACATGACCATGAGCAACTTGGTGAGATGCTGTCTCTAAATAAAATACAAAATAGGAGTGGAGATGTGGCTCACTGGTTGAATGCTTATGAGTTTAATCCCTGGTACCCCCCAAAATATATTAGGGTTCACGTTTAATCACTAGGCCTTAGGTATTTTTTGGTGAGATCTATATATAAATGGCATATGCCAATTCTTATGAATTTATTTTATGTAAGTCAAATATAATATAAATATTTTTATAGTATAAGCTTACATTGATCTATATTAGCATGTAAAAAATAACTTAAAAATGCTTTTAGGTGAGGCTAAATGCCTGCAATCCCATCGGCTCAGGAGTCAGAGGATTACAAGGCCAAAGCTCAGTAACTTAGCAAGATTTTGTCCCAATATAAAAAATGGCTAGTGAGATAGTTTAATGACTAAATGGCCTGGGTTCAATCTGGGGTACAAAAGAAAGGAGGAGGGTTTTTAAATTGCCTTGTCTCAACAACAAAAAAACATGTGAAAATTAAAACCAAAAACTGCATTCTATCACTTTTCTGTGACACAAAAAATCTGCTTCAATTCATTTTAATAATTTGAATCTTACACAATATAAGTTTTCTAACACTCAATAAATGACATGTTTTAATCACGTGTGTCTCCAGGCCATTACATGAATTTAATATCAGTGTAGCTGAGGAAAATGCAGTCAAACAAACTGGAGTGTGCAGGTGCCATGAATTTGCAGTAATAGTCAAGAACTCATGGATGGGTTGTTCATTGCCTTGAAACTGTTGGAAAATTGTTTTCTGATGGTAAATTTCTGTATCAGTATTGGGAAGAACTTAGACCATTTCCTGATAGTATGCTTCAAAGAAAGGGACACAATTTCATGCAATAATGAGAACTAATCTTCATACAGGTAGTGGCTAGGAGAAAGCACAGTCTGGTCATTTTCCTAGCTCCAGTTTTGAAACACAATCATCACTAAATGATGTGCATCAAGTATGACTAAAATTGTGTAAATGTACCATGGTAGTGTTGTGAAGAAATATCTATAGTAATGTCCCTGCTGAGGCTCCATTGTTGTTAGGAAGCATCCTGGGGAATGGGAATGATTCATAGAAGACTGAAATCCTGAGCTATATACCTTTCCATCTGTGCACATTATGCCTGGCACAACATAGTCCAGGATATCATGAGACATAACACAAACTCTCTGACATCAGGGAGGTAATCTGAGAAACACCTCTCAAACAAGAGTCTATGGAGTGATACTTCCAGCTTGATCCATGGATGCCCTATTGTACTGGGCACTCATGTCCTTTATGCACTGGAGAAATCAAGCTTCCCCCTTGATTGGGCATTCTGTGTGGAAGGATATGTAAATCACAGGGAATCTAACACAGATTTCTGAAATAGGTTACATTTGAAGAATTCACATATGGTAAGAAGAAGGAAAGGCCAAGTGAGGAGATTAGAAAAAAAATCACACATGAAAAAGAAATTTTCAAAAAAAATCACAAGTTTTGTTTCTTAGAGCTGATAGTAAAGACTCCCTCTAGTATCTGGATCCAGGAAGGAGTCATGTTAGATATGGTGCTGTCACTAAAGTCAGGGGTAGTTGTATGACACATGCACCATCATCTGTGTTGCAACCATCTAGTGAGGACTGCTCAGGCAGTGGACACGAGCTGGTGGTCAGGACAGAAGTAGAGAGAATTACCGGAGGACACTCCACTGCAAGTTAGAGTTATTTGGACCCTCTGGGTAGGCACATTCCATGGTGAAAGTGAGAGGAAGAAACATCTCTTCTCCCATATGCAATCTGAGCACCATCCTGTTCACAACGGGTGAGGAAATAGGATCTGTCACCCCTAATAACATATGTGCAGACTTAAAGATTGGGGTTTAAGTCTGCATATGTGAAGCTCAGCTTCAACACTACAGCCAGCCCTCCCCATGTCCTTTTGGTATTTCACTAACATAGAAACAGACAAAAGGGAGATGGAGAATTGAGACTGGTCTTACTTCAAGCAAGTGGGCTTGGGACTGATGTCAGCCTAGGCAGAAACCTCTTACTTGTGGCTCTTTGTGTGCTGGGAATCTATGAAGAGCACTAGGGAGAAATGACTGACACCGCAGAGAGGGTGACACCATCACCCAGCACCTCTGCTGCAAAACACATCCTCCAGTAACACGATGAGCAAACCCTGGGCAAGACTTGACTGAATGAATGGCAGCTCTTTATCAGAAGTAGATATGAGAACCATGGCTTGCTTTTGTAAATTGTCAGGGTTTGAAAATACAGCTCAGGGTTCATACTTACATCTATGATATTTATATTACTATTATTTTAAATTTCTCCTGAGAAAAGCAACTAGAAGAGAAATTGTTCTCTAAAGTCAAGAAAGAAGAAGCCCCAGAGGTGCTTCTCTGTGGGGACAAGTGCATGGAGTACTGCATACAGGGCATAGGTTAAGGGTGTCTGTATGGCAGGCCACTCCCCATGCTAGGCATGTGAGTGGCAAACTGCTTACCCCATCGGCACAACTCTGGGCGCAAGGCCATGTGTTACAGTCCCACTCTTTGATTGTTCACTGCAAGGACAGTTAGCAGACATTATATTGGTGGCTGTCTATATTTTGCTTAGGCACTGCTTGAGTACACATGTAACTGCACAATAAAATCAGGCCTGCTTCCTGTCTGGTCTCTGGAGGACATGAATAGAGACTCCACAGCCACACTCTTCTCCACTCTGTTCTGTGGACATCCTCAGGGATGAGAGAGCCCAAGCACTTCTCTGCAGTATCCAAGCTCTCATTACTGGGCAATCCACAGTATCCTGCAGGAGGGTCCATTTTCCCTGACTGATATTGTGATGGAAGAGGCAAGTTCTGTTTTCAGCTTTCCTGCTTTATCTTGTTCTGTGTGTCTTGGGGTCATATTTATCTGTGCATGCTAATGATATGAAAAATTGAATTTCGAAAAAAATCTGAAAGTGACCAGGGTAGGATGGATTTCAAGTGTCCAGAATGTTCCTCTAAGCAAAATTAAATTTACACATTTTCATTATTAGATATTGCAAAATGTTTTTAGTGATTAAAACAGAATAGACTAATACATAAAAATATTCTTCCGAATTCTTGTGAATTATATTCACAAGCCTATAATTTGGCACCATGAATTGGAACTGACCAGCACATTTATTTGATTTTCTAAAAGACTTAATGTACTTCTTTTTGATCACGGTCCCTTGTTTGATATTTACCAACTGAAAGTTCTTAACTATGTGAGATTCCATTCTATAAAATGAGGTTTTGAACATAGAACCTCATTTCCCTCTAAAGATTTCAAAATGTACAATTAAACAATAATTGTTCTATGAGTTATGAAGATGACCAAAGCAAAATTATCAACCAAAATATTAAAACTTATTAATTCCCAGGTAATAAGTATACAAATTAGTAGTGTTTAAAATATCTACATGACATACCATATGTAAGTTATGTCCCATGAAGTTATTAAATTGAAAATTGAAGAGGTAAAACTGACATTCCCTATAAGAAAAATCGATTCATTTTAGCAGGATCTCAAAGAAGCTACTGGAAAAGCTCACTAGTAGATTGAATTCCCTCCTCCAATGCCCTTTTTAGAATCCACACTAACTCTGCATCTGAGGACACAGACGTACTTTGTTACCTGAATAAGATGAGCAGAGCACAAACACTTGTAAGTTTTATGGAAAGGATGTGTTTAAGTTCTGTCTCTGCAGATTTGTAATTTTAATGTCTGTAGAACGGCAAGAAGTTCCCACTGGAGGACACAGAACTGTGGCTTCCCCAGTGGGACATATCATCTCTCTTAATTTTATTGTCTTCTCTGATGGATAACAGCAATCCAAGAGATCTGGGCTTCAAACCCTTGAAGTTTCCTGGACACATCTGGAAAAGGATCTTGATTGAGATTATTTTTTCATGTTGATAAGGAAACTTAAATTCCTCTAATTCTGGTCCTAAAATCAAATTAGTCCAAACCTGTCCCACAACCTATAATGCCTCTACTTTGATGTGAGGGACTCCTGGCACCCCCATAATTTCCCTGAAGCCCTGAAATGTGTGATGGGCCCCTCTTTCCTAGTTTGAACATGGAGCACACCTTCTTGGGGGTAGTGAGTGTTTGGTAAGTCATCTTTTCGAAAGTGACAGTCCTGTGGCTCAAGCTCTAAGTGAAATATTAAAATTAAGAAAAGAAGAGGAAGACCTATAGGTCACATGTTGTAGAAATCACAGGCAGATGGAAGCTAGGCAGAGCTGAGGCAGAGTCTGAGCTGGAGTCCACTCTAAAAAACCTACATGATCAACTCCACCTTCTCTGAGAGAAATCCATGTAAAAATCAGGCTCAGTCTCCTGGGTACTGTATACAAATATACATAAAAGCATTAATGTGCTATATTAAAAAGGATCCCCATTATCTGGAGTCAAAAGAAAAAAAACAGATATTTCAAGCACACCCACTTATGTTCCAGTTGTAGAAATCAGAAGATAGTTCTTGAACATTGCCATTATCAACATGTGAAGGGTAAGTACAAGCATGATAATGAATTAAACATTTGTTTTTTCTAGAGGTAATGAAAACTTGGACTAAATGGAAATATAAAAAATGAAAACTAATATCCACAGACAGAAATTTCACATGGATGGGATAGGGAGGTTGGAAAACTGAAGAAGAAAGTCACAATAATTGCCAAAGCATGAGACCTCCAAAGCCACATGAGAGGAAAACATAAAACAGGACAAGAGTGCACGTCATTGAACAAATATTTCAGCACATGCACAGTTAGGAAAGACACATCAAGGGCATTGGAAAAGTATCCCCTCATGCAGCTCCCATCCTGGACCAGCCACATGAAACTTTTGTGCCTTTGGTGAATTAGGCTCCACCTTACTCCCTGGCATATCCCATTAATCACCAAGATGCCAAATACAATACTGTCCCTCCTATACACTCACATCCTGGGAGGCTTCTGAATGAGCCATGGCACAGGGTTGGCCAGTACTCCCAACTTTGTGGAGCCAAGAAGAGCTCTTTGGAGAGGTGGAGAATTGCAGACCACACCTTTGTTGTAATGTGGACATGCTGTGTAATTAGGTGTTGTTGAGTCCCGTCTCTTTGTAGTCATGATTTTTCATAGAGAGGAAAATAATTACATCACTAATTGTGAGGATTAGGCCAAGAATACTGAACAAGTAGGTTCCAACCAGTTAAAAAAGGCTCTCTGGGGAGCTGGGCATGGTGGCATTTGCCTGTAATCTCAGCAGCTTGGAAGGATGAGGAAAGAGGGTCATGAGTTCAGAGCCAGCCTCAGTGAAAAAAATTTACTAAGCAGATCAGTGAGATCCTGTCTCTACATAAAATAGGGATAGGGATGTGGTTCAGGGGTTGAGTGCCCCTGAGTTCAATCTTCGTCATCATACCCCCGCCCAAAAAAAAAAAGAAGAATGTCTGGGGAGTGAGTCTCTGGCTTTGGATTTATAACAGCTTACATGGAGGTTCTAAAGTATAGAACTAGTATAGAGTAAGTGTTATGGGCCAAGCTCTGGGTTGGATGTGCATGCATTTGAATCCAGGAATAAATATATATATATATATATAAATAGATTTGAGGTTGATCTATTAATGGAATATTTCCTACACAAGGCATGTATTTGCTTTATTTAAAGTCTGAAATAGATTTATATTTTAAATAATCTGAAGCTACATATTGAAAAATAATAGTCATCAGAAAATCATGTATGTGAATCCAGATCATTTCATGACTCTTTAGAACATGTAGATCTATAAGGCAAGATAGTAAGAGAAACAATAAAAGTGAAACATTCATGAACTTGGGATGCCATTTAAAAATCTGAGGTGAATGTTGGTCCACAAACTGACTTCCATAACAACACCCCTACAGCACAAAAATTAAAAATCAAGAATAACTAAAGGGGATAGATTCAAACTAAAAAGCTGCTTTTCAGCAAAGAAAGAATAATGTGAAGAAAGAACCTACAGATTTTATAAAAATCACTTCAGTCAGAATGGCAATCATTAATAATACAGGCAACAATAAATGTTGGTGAGGTTGTGGGTGAAAAGGAACACTCACACATTGCTCATGAGATTGACTCCAAATTGGTGAAACCACCATGGAAATCAGTATGGAGATGCCTTGAAAAACCAGAATGGAAACATCATTTGACCCAGCTATCCCTCTCTTTGGACTATACCCAAAGGACTTAAAAACAGCATACTACAGGGAAACAGCTGCACCAATGTTTATAGCACCACAATTCACAATAGTTAAACCATAGAAACAACCTATGTTTTCTTCAACAGATGAATGGATAAATAAAATGTGATATATATATATATATATATATATATATATATATATATATATATATATATATATATACATATATATATATAATTTCCCCCACCAATGGAATATTACTTAGCTTTAAAGATGAATGAAACTATGCCATTTGGTGGTAAAAGGATAGAGTTGAAGAATACCATGCTAAGTGAAATAAGCCCCCCACACACACTCACTCACAACACACACACACACAAACACATACACACCACAAAGACCAAATGTTCTCTCCAATAAGTGTATGCTAATTCACAATGGGGGTGGGGAAGAATAATTATTTAGATTAAGTAGAGAGGAGTGCAGGGAGGGTAGGGAATATGGGGATAGGAATGATAGTAGAGTGAAACAGACATTACATATAATACATAATATATAGAGATGCTAAAGCACTCAACAATGGCGGGGGAGAGAATAGAAATTCAGTGCATTAGACAAAGTTGGATTGAAGGGAAGAAAAGGGAAATAGGAGTGCAAATGACAATAGAATCAATCAGACACAACTTTTCAATGTTTATATATAAATACACCACCAGGGAAGGTCCAAACCATGTACACCTCAAGAATGAAATGCTAACTAAAATGAGTTTCACTCCATGTATAATATGTCAAAATTTGCTCTACTATCATGTATACCTAAAAAGAGTAAGAAATTTTAAAAATGACAAGGGATAATTTGTATACCGAGAAGGTTTGTGAGTTAAAAACTCTTCAATGAATGGTAATGTCATTAAGGTTAAATAAAAGTACAAAAGAGTACCTTGAGCCCATACAAAACAACAATGGTAAATAGAGTTGCCCAAGTCAGTCTGTGCAACTAGCAATAATCACAAAATTTTTGGTTTACAACTCTTTTCTATTTGTTTTACAAAGCACCACAAGAACAATACTTACAAGTTGAGCAGAGAGGAAACATTACACAGCAGTGTTATGAATACTATGAATAGTGCTGTGGGCACTCAAAGAATGCATTCTCAATTTCCTCCCCCATGCAATAAAAAATCATGCAGTTGAAAGATACACTACTTAGTCAGATCCAATAGATACACTACTTAGTCAGATCCAATAGATAAGGAAGACACTCTCATCACACAAGACAGTGTTTCCTTGAGTAATACTATAAAAGCAAGAGAGAAAGAAAAAGTGAAAGACACAGGCAACTGTATTGCCAGACTAGGAAAACCTAACCACTGAACCTATGTACTGGGGAGTCCCAAAGAGCTTTTCAGGGTCCTGACTGGGAAGTGCTCGGCAGAGCATCCTCTCCACAGGTGAGAGTCTGAAGTCTTGTTCTAACTTGTATTGAAAGTGAGGCCGAATAAATACAAGTTAGAACATAGAAAACTTCATTCTAACATCTTGCATGACCTGGTGATCCCCTGAAGAACACAAGTCCTCCCAAGAACAGGTCAGATCCTAGAGGAGGGAGTGATAGCCTTGAGAAGACTAAATAAATTGTGATTCCAATGAGTGAGCCACCCAGCCAGATGCATTGAGAAATCAGCATTTTTTATCTGTTTCATTAAGGATTGCAGACATCATTCAATCATGAAAAGGGAAGATTTTTAGTATTTTCCTTAGACCTCTATGTCTGAAACTTCCCTCCTGGTCATATAAACAGTTTAAACTCTCATATGTAAAATGAAGCCAGTTTTCTGCATAAAATAATGAGGAGATAAGCATGAAACCTAGATATTTACCCTTTGGAATAAAGAATGTTGTGAATATTATTCTCCTAGAACTTATCATTATATTTCAATATTTATTTTCCCAAATAAAGTTAAATGAAATGTTAGTGTGTGGTGTTTTGTTGACCCAAAAGGTTCACATATGAAGAGAATATTGTGTTTTTACTTTTTGAACATGACTTGTAGATGAGAGTCTAGAGGTTAATTTCAATCAAAATTGTGATTCTCTCTGTGGTGTCATGGGCTCTTGGAGCTATAAGATCTGAGTAGGGACATGATTAGTTTATACTGGGTTGCAGAGGGTTCTGGGAGACCATGACACATTCTATCTATCATATAATTCAATAAGTATAACAAACATTATATTCTAAATTATTAAGTAGAACCAAAGGGTCTACAAAATCAAAGTATATAATGAAATAAAAAAATGTGGGGGCAGAAATGCACCTACAGTATGTCTTTTTCTTTTATAGTCATCATTTTACATGTTTCTAGTTACACTTTTCTACTGGGTATCCAAAACTAAAGAGGTGGTCCAAAATTGTGATGTTTTTCCTATACTATAGGCGACTATAGTCACCTCAGTGATGACAGTCATAGAATTCATGAGGAACTGCATGGTTTCTTCAGTCCAAGAGTCAGGATGGGCCTATGGACCATGTGGATTCCCCAGGAAACATTACGACTATTTCCCCCTTCAGCAACCCTCCTTTATTGCCTGAATATGCACGTTGGCTCCTAGTCTCTTGGGTCTTTCTCCTCTCCCCGATTGGGAGCTTGTATAACTCTCTGGAGTTGTAGATCCCTTACGGTGTACTGCTAATCTATAAGGTGAAATGTTAAACTCATGAATCAAACTACGGATATCTGGGCATTATTTTAGTATCCCTAGGTCCTTCCTAAAACTCTCTTAATTTTCCCATAATTACAAACAAGAGAATATATAATTTACATAAATAATATTCTCCAAATAATACTTGATTAAACATATTAAATAATTAATGGAGACATTATAGCATTATTTACCCAATAGAATGTTTTACTATTGCATCGATCCATTAGCAAAGTGAATAGTGGGAGATATGTGACCTAATAACATCATTAAATGCATGACAAGGTTTACATTAAGAAATTCACACTTTATTTAGTAACAAATTGCATCTGTAATAAAACATATGTAAAAATGCTCAGTAAAACGGGCATGGTGGAGCATGCCATGACCCTAGGCATGTGAGAAGCTTTGCAAGTTCAAAGTCAGGCTCCATAACTTAGTGAGGCCCTATACAACTTAGCAAAACCTATCTCTAAATAAAAAAGAAAAATCTGAGGATGTGGTTTACTGATTAAATGCACCTAAGTTTAAGAGGCTCTTAAAATTTAAATTTTAAATTTCATATAAATCTTAAGAGACTTCTGAAATAATCAACTCTGAGTATTATTATTTCTCCAGTTATGAAAAATGAGACTCTTTAGTAATTATTGATTTATACTAAAATTATATCCTTTTAGGGATGCACAATTCTATACATGTATTTCCTTATTTCTACAATATCAGCTAAAGATGTTAAGAATATTTTCAGCAAATGTCAAAAGCAATTACCCATTTTCTACATTTACATGATTTTTTTCCCTCCTAGGTCCCAAATACTTCAACGGATGGGCTATAGATATGAAACTTACTACCATCTTTATATTTCTCAAGGTGTTTTTGTAAATATTTTGCTGTTATCTAAGGTACACACTTTGGACAAATGCTACTCCACATTTGCTACAGATATGAGGTCAGAAATTTTAAAATGTCGGAAATTTGAATACAGTCTTGGACACATTCTTTGGGTTTCTATATGCTATAAATCCTGCAGTATTTTAAAAATGTTGGATGAATGGCCAAAAGCTTTGCAAATATTTTTCCGCACTTCCTCTCAGTTGCATGAATTCTGAGGTGTTGAGTAGGGTGTGAACAACTATTGGAGACTCTCTCACCTATTTTACATTTATATACTTTCTGTGCTATCATATCGCTGGTGTGAAATAGTGTTGACCCACTGTGAAATAAGGGTTGATTCATCCTTAAAGACACTGATGTAATGTTTTCATTGTATAACTTCTCTCCAGTATAAAATCTATAATGTTGAGTAAGATGTGATCTTCAATATTAAAAGCTTTGCCATTCTTCACATTTATAAGACTTCTCTCTAGTATGGGTTGTCTGGTGTTGAGTAAGTGATGATTGTTGATTAAAATCTTTGCCACATTCTCTACATTTGTAGGGCTTCCCTCCAGTGTGGATTCTCTTGTGCCGAGTAAGTGATGTTTTGTGATGAAAACTTTTGCCACACTCTTTACAGTTGTAGGGCTTCTCTCCAGTGTGGATTCGCTGGTGCTGAGTAAGTGATGATTTTTTAATGAAACTCTTGCCACACACTGTACATTTGTAGGGCTTCTCTCCAGTATGAATCATGTTGTGGTAATAGCGATGTGAGTTTGTATTTAAACTTTTGAAACACACACTTTACATTTGTAGGGCTTCTCTCCAGTATGAATAGTTTTGTGCCAATTACGCTGTGAGATGCTATTAAAAGCTTTGCCACATTCTTTACAGCTGTATGGCTTCTCTCCAGTGTGAATTAGCTGGTGCTGAGTAAGTGATGATATGTGATTATAACTCTTGCCACACTCTTTAAACTTGTAGGGCTTCTCTTCAGTGTGGATTCGCTGGTGCTGAGTAATTGATGATTTTTGACTGAAACTTTTGCCACACACTTTACATTTGTAGGGCTTCTCTCCAGTATGAATCCTGTTAAGGTAATCAAGATGTGAATTTCTATTAAAACTTTTGCCACATACTTTACATTTGAAAGGCTTCTCTCCAGTATGAATTCTCTGGTAATTTTTAAGGCTTGGTTTTTGACTGAAACCTTTGCAAAATAGTTTACACATGTCGGGAATCACTCCAGGGTGTGTCCACTGGTGACAAATAAGATTTGAGCTATTATTAGAAGTTTTGTCACATTCTTTGCACTTGCATGGCATATCTCCTGAATGAACACTGTGATGTTGAGTAAAGTTCTTGAGTGCATTGCATTCTTCACATTGGTAGGTCTTCTCTGCAGAATAAATATTTTTAAGAGTTGAAAAATTGTTTAAGGCTTTCCCACACTTTTTACATTTACAGGTCTTTTCTTCAGTATACATCCTCTGATACTTAACAAGTTGTAACTTCACTAAAAGTTTTTCCACATTCTTTAAATTTGTAGAATTTATCACTGTCGTATATCTGATGTGTTTAAAAAATATATCAAAGCATTTGCCTGCTCAATATCTTCTATACTTATTGGGCTCTCTTTCTCTATAAATTCTCTTAGATTAAGCAAGCTCTGCACTGTGGTAAAGAGCCCTTTCACATATCTTACACTTGCAGGTTTTGTCTTGGCTATGAATATTTTAATGAATACTAGTTTTTGATCACTGAAGCAAGACTTTCCTACATTTTTCATCTTGGTAAATTTTCTTTAGAAAAGAACTAGGATTTCTCTATAGTCATAATTTTTTATCACAAATGTAAATATACTGGTCATTACTCATGGTAGAGACATGGATTATTGTGTTACTTCTGGCATTATCTATATAGTGCACTTTCCAGTAATCTGTATCAGAATTGTCATTGAGCCATAGTGGGGAAGTAGAAATTTTTCTACAATTTTTAATATTTTGTCCATTTGGGCTGAAGGATAAATTCATCTTTTGCTTCAGAAAAATGGACATTTTATAAAGAAACTCCCAAAAGGTTCCCTTTTAGAAATATCTTTTCTGTGCAAATGTTTGAGTGGAATTTTAACTCAGTGCTACTTTTATAATTGGCCAAGTTAAAAACTGATGCATGGACTAGATTTCAAATTTTCCACTTTGCCTTTCAGTTAAAAAATGGCTATGGATTTATTCTTAAAATACATATAAAACTCCTCAAAATAATTTGAATACATTGAATTTTTGTTTCAAATATTAATTTTATCTGGTGTCTTTTGACCATAAAATTTTTAACATAAATAGGAACTGCTGATTGATTTTGTCTATTATAATACAATTTTTGAACTTTACTCTCACCTATATTTTCCCATTGTTTTCTTAGTTGTAAATAGTCAAAGTCACACTTTCCATATCTTCCCTCTCTCTCTTTTATTCCGTGCTCTGGTAAAATTTGTCGAGGATGATGAGAAGTCATGGCTGTAATAAATAAAAATAACAAACATGTTTATTTACTGTACTGGGCTGAGTATATTTTGCAGATCTAAGAAATTACAGCAAATAATAGCATCACCAGGGGAGTGGATTATTAAATCCAGTCTATCATTACTGTAAAAATATATAAATCAAATAAAAATACACACAGAAAATTACTTTGAAAATTTTCCTAATCATCTTTTTGTTCACAGTATCCAAGATGAGTACATTACTATGGAGAGTAATATATTAGAGAAAAATACATTCTGTTACACAAAGATTTTCCTCCTTCAGAATATATTTTCAAAATCTACTAACTTTCTTCTGTTTCATTTAAAAATAAAAATATGAAACCTGTGACTATTTGGGGACTTTTAAAAAGGGCTTCCTGCTTACCAACAGAAAAAAAAAAAACATGGCTAAATCAACTGTAAGCAAAGTTATGAATTACTCAAAGGGAATAGTCAATTATCATTTAAAAAAAGTTTACTGAACTAAACCAAATACAAAAAAAACAGAATAAAAATTAGTCAAGAATTTTTAATAGTAATAAGCAGAAAATATATGTTCAAAGGCTTTCTTTAGAAAATGTCTGAAAGAGTCAGGGGTGGTTGTACATAGCAACATAAGAGGTTGAGCTAGAGCATCAAAATTTGAAGGCCAGACAAAGTGAAAAATGCAAAGTGCTAAATTGCCCTTATGTTCTCTTTCCAGTACTAATAAACACATCTCAGAAAATATGAAAAATGAAATATCCAAGCAGCTCAGTTTTCTCCAAGTTGTAAAGACTCAAAGTAGGTTGTAATCCAAGTTTAAAAACTCAGGATACTGAGAGCATCCCAGAGAAAAAGATGGGTCACCTAGAAATGTGTAACTATATAATTGTGAAATCCTTAGTCGAATCTTCACAACACAGGAAGGAATTCAAGTCTATCTATATTCAAGGGATGAAAGAATAAAATTATCAACCAAGTCATTATATTCACAGCTACTAACTTTAAAAAGAGAAGGAAAATGAAGACTTTAAACATATAAAAATACACACATTACTCATCAACACTGGATCTGTTCTCCAAAAAGTACTAAAGGTAATCCTTCATAATAAAATGTAAGTGCACACCATCATAAGTCATATAAAATTTTAAACATTTCTTGGCAAAAACAATTCTATTTTATTGTAATGATGGGTCTCCAAACATGTAAATTTGCAATTGAATTTGAAAGAAAAAAAAGCATAACAACAATACTGTTAATAGGCATATATACCTGTAACAAAAATATAATCTTAAAAGGACACATAAATATATTCATTTTTTTAATAAAGTGAAGTCAAGTTGATACTCATACAAAGTATGAGTAGGAGATTATTCATTTTTAGAGTTTTTTGTTGGCAAACGCAAGATTACAAAATTCAGATCAAAACAAAACTTGGATATCTGAGTTAACTCTAAACATTGCAATTGTAGGTAGTCTAGAGGATACTCTAAATCTAAGAACACACACATACTGAAAGCAAAAGGATATAATAATGACACATACAAAAGTGATCGAACAAAACCTGGGCTGTCTAAATTATAGTAACAAAACACAGTTTAAGACAGTTATAGGACATAGAAGACGTTTTAAATTAAAAAAAAATAAAACTTTGAAAAGAGGCAAGAGAGAGAAAAGAACCCTTTCCCTAGATTCTGAATTAAGAGTTAATACATTCGCTAAGTACTTCATACTTCCCAAATACACAAAGAAAACACTGAGAGGGTTGAATGAAAACAAAGAATCCCCGTCATACTAAGAGACATAAATCCCCACTTAATGAAAAGGGAAATACAGTGAAGCAAAATGGTAATTGCAAAGCATAAGACTTTGAAAATATTTTGAAACTACTCTAGACTTATAGAATCCCTGTTCTTAATCACAACTGGGATATTATGCTGGTTAGATCAATTTTATATATTAAAACAAAAGTTAATAAATATTTAAGTGATAGTTATTTTGTAACCAACATGGAATAAATATTTGAAGTCAAAAGTGGTAGGGATTTTCAAAAATCCCTAAATATGTGTCAATTGATTGAATACTCTTGGGCATGCTGTTGTTGAAAATTGAAAGATTAAATTTAAAGATGTTTATACTACTTAAAGTTAACTAGAGGCTCCATGTAATATTCATCAACCTCCCATTGTTAAAAATTTTTTTGCAGAGAAATCTATCCTTTAAATTGTATGAATATCCCCCAAAATACAAATAAGATTATTTCCCTGCTAAAAAAATATACTAAGAGTTATAGCATTTAATGGTAAAAGCAAACATGGAGTCAGTAGACCGAGTTCTTAGTGAGTGTGGCAATAAGCCCTCACATCAATAGCGAATTAAAAACATTGCACACCAGTGTTGTTACATTGTTATTCAACAGAGCCATCATGGGGCACACAAACCAAATATCCCTTGAAAAGAACGATGAGCCATATTGGAATATAAAACTACAGAACTTTGAAGTCAAAGAATTTATTTTAATTATTTATTTTACAAAATGTTTGTACACTAGGTTAACTGAAATGTCACAGAAAGAATACTGCAGAATTCTACGAACATGACATCTCTAAACTAAAAAAGAAGCTTTCTGAACAAAAGAGAATAGTTTTGTGATGAGGAGACAGAAATGAGTCCTTGATTCCTAGGCATTTTTTTTTTTGAGATGTAAACTTTGTAGAGATATATTGCATAACAAATTGAATTAATGTTACTGAAGTGTATATTTACAATTTTGGAGACAGTAAGTTTTACTTTGTGGTTTTGATTACACTGAAAATTAATAGATAAAGAGAATTGCAGCATTTCTCAAAGCTACATTTAAATAATGTGGTCTTTATCCTATAAATAAGAACAAGCTCATCCATATACAAATGATGAGCATGCATGTAATCTCAGCTACTAGGAAGTCTGAGGCAGGCGAATTGCAAATTCAAGACATCCTCAATAACTTAGTGAGAAAGTCTCTCCAATATGAGTGAAAAGGAGCTCAGGGTGTAGTCCAGCAAGAGAGTATCACAGCCATCAATCCCCAATACAATTACACATAGAAAACTTCAATTTCTATGTACATGGGCAGAATGAAAAGCCAATCAAGATAAAATACAAAAGGCATGGACAAAAGAGGCTTAATATTTATACAAGCAAAAGCACATATAATATTTTGGCAACACAAACAAGAATCATACATATCTTAGTTTGTGAAGCAATTAACTGATATGAGGAAACCCAGTCTATAACATGAAACCTACTGTACACAATTAAAAAAAGAAAAAAAAAATAACCAAATTGTAAATATCCACAGATGTATTATTTTACAAATCCTCTAACTCAAATAAAACTTACACCATCTCTCAAAACAGCAGTCTTTGTCCAACTTGACATTAATTCCATGGCAAATTATTTCACAGAAAATTCATTACACACATCAGAACGAACACTGATAAGGAAATTTTAGAGAAAAAATGTACAAATAAGATTAGAGAAACTGACTTATGATAGTAATGTATTACAATGGGTGGACCAAGAGGTCTCTAGAAATGTGAAAACTTTCCTGAAAATGATGGAAGAAGGGCTGGAGTTGTAGAGTAGTGCTAGAGAGCTTGCCTAGCATGGGTGAGGCCGTGGGTTCAATTCTCAGCACCATATATAGATAAATAGGAAATTCATTAACAACTAAAAATATTTTTTAAATTATGGAAGAGCTGTCAGATAACATTAACACTCACAAGGCAAGGGGAGTGTTTTGTCGTTAATTTGAATGTATGGAGACATTACAGGAGGAAAAGGAGGATACTACATAATTTTACAGCACAAAACACCGCACAGGTTTTGCTATGATAACAAGAGAAAGAATTCAAAGCTTCTCAAAAATATTTTCTGCTGGATAATGTCTCAATGAACCTTTTTGAATTTAGATTTCCTCCTCTACCTCAACTAAGTCCTCTGCTATATGTGAGCCATAGGATTTGAAATCACTGCATTCCTCTAAGTCAACCATATGTCAAGTGAAAGATATATATCATACCACCAAAGGAAAACATTAAGGATGAAAATAAACATCATTAACATTGTCTTAGTACCAAGAACTTCCCCATCTTCTTTATTGAAAGCACAAATCTGCAACACATTCTTGTGGAGAAGTTCCCAAAAGATATACTTCAAGGGAAGAAAACTAAATAATGATAATTAGTAATTTTGAAGGAAAGTTATGCTCACCCACAAAGACTAGGTTGCTGTAGTTCTCCAACATCACTTCTCTATATAAATTCTGCTGAGCAGGATCCAGGCATTCCCATTACTCCTCAGAAAAATCAATAGCCACATCCCCGAATGTCAATGGCTCCTGAAATAAAAATTGTTAGATCAAAAGAACATGAACCAAACCATTATTCAGTTTTTAATTTGAATTAAGAGTTTATAGGACTGACTGTCATGTAGGGGAGTGACTTTAATTATGTAATAAGATATTTTCCATTATCTAATTCAGAAGAAAATACATAAGTCCAAAAACAGTATATATATATATATATATATTCCATATCAGAGTGAAGTGAAGGATATATACCATAACCCAAGCACTGAATAAAAGCCCAACTCCTAACTTTTGTGCACTCAGTGAATGTGAAATTTGGTGGACATTACAGATGCTATCAGACTTGTCAAAGATATTCTCATAAGGAAATTGTGCACAAGGGAGACAAAAAGACTGGTAAAAAAGAAGGATGGTAAATTCAAAGGCAGTCTCAGCTAAAGGAAGGTGCTAAGCAACTCAGAGAGACCCTGTCTCTAAATGAAATTCAAACTAGGGCTGGGAATGGGGTTCAGAGTTGGAGATCTCTGAATTCAACCTCAAGTGCACCAGAGAGCTAGGGAGCCCAGGTGCAGCTGGGGTTTACCACTTAGGTATTTTATATATTTAAATAGGAACATTATCGTTGGTTCACGCAACTGTCTTTCCTATTCTTATCTCTCCTCCCTTCCTGTTGTTCCCCTTTGTCTAATTTACTGAACTTCTATTTGTGTGTGCCCCCCTTCCTTGTGATGTAGATGACACATGTCAGGGAAAACATGTGACTTTTGGTTTTGGGGGATTGCCTTATTTTACTTTAGCATGATAATCTCCAGATCCATTCATTTACTGGCCACTGTTATGAAGTCATCTATTTTAAAGCTGAGTAATAGTCCACCATGTATACATACCACAATTTCTTTATCTATTCATCTGTTGATGGGCATTTAGCCTGTATCTGTAGCTTAGCTATTGTGAGTTGTGCTATCATGAACATTTATGTGGCTGTGTCCCTGTGGTATGCTGATTTTAAATCCTCTGGATATATTCTGAGGAGTTGGATAACTGGGTCAAATGGTGGTTCCAGTCCTAGTTTCTTGAGGAATCTCCATCCTGCTTTCCAGAGGGGTTGCAGCAATGTGCAGTGCCTCCAACAAGGTGTGAACATTCCCTGTCCCCCACATCCTCACCAATTTATTGTTACTGTATTCTAGATAATTGCCATTCTGACTGGAGTGAAAGAGAAGCTCAGTGCACTTTTAATTTGCATTTCCCTAATTGCTAGATATATTGCCTTTTCAGTATTTATTTTTTTAAATATTTTTTCTAGTTGGAGTTGGACCTCATACCTTTATTCTATCCATTTACTTTTATGTGGTGCTGAGGATGGAACCCAGGGCCGCACACATGCAAGGTGAGCGCTCTATGACTGAGCCCCAGCCCCAGTCCCCATCTTCAGTATTTTTTTCTTTTGCTTCTCAGTAACAGCAATCCAGGTATTTGGGGGACCAGTTTTGCTGTATTTGTGAAATGGGAACATTTCTCTTGAAGGAAGACTTAGAAGGTCAAAGCACATGCCTAGGATTTCAGGGATTAGCAGTAGACGGTTGTCTGGCCCATGATGAGAAGATTATGTGGGTGAGAAGGAAAGAGCTGGGGACACCTTGGGGCCAGAACCCCTCCGTCCCCCATGAGGGAAATTATTCTTGCTGGTAGTCTTCTTAAAGAAAATGAGAAATTTTCCTAAGCTACCAGTGCCATTTGATATAGGTCCCTGGATGGAGCTCAGATTTGTCTTGAGAGGCAAGGAAAAGTAAAAACCAAACCAATGGTTTTTGTCTTATTGTGGCAAAAAATACAAAACCAACAAGCTAGACCTTGGGCTTCTTGGGGGTAAAACACTGGGTTTAACCCAATAATTAAAAATCCAACAGCACTTGACACCCAATTAAAGGGGGATGGAGATTTGGATGGGTGGGTGTGGGGGTCTGTGGGTGGCCAGCTGCAGTAGATTGCCTCTTAGGAGCATTCTTGCATTTGAGAGGTTTTTCAACACCAATGAGATAAACAAAGAGGCAAGAAAACTGGCAAAACCCTCTGCAATATTCTAGCCAGGAAAATTCACAAGCAGTTTAAAAGCATCTAAATGTTTACACTCCGTCAAATGTGCCTCAATCAGAATGCAAGCATTTGAAAAGAGCTGTCAACATGAAAAGTTTCTGAAATCTGCTGGTCTCTGGACCACATTTGTGGATGACTGCAAAAACCATATGAGTCCATGGCTAAATACATAAGTAAAAATAGAAATCTAATAATGAGCATTCTCTTAAGACTTTCATCCTGAAAACACTGCCCTATTTGCTTTGATAACTAAATGATCATTTAATCATTCCTCTAGCAACACTTGAGGTTCATAAAGAACTGTGGAACATGTCTGGTTGGGGCAGAAATGTTGGGTTACCAAGAAGAAAGTTTAACTGAACCTCAAAGGAGAAGGTTCATAAATCATCAGATTGCAGGAATACCCACAAAAACTTGAAATTAAAAACAAGGGACTGGGGTTGTGGCTCAGTGACAGAGCACCTGCCTAGCACCTGTGAGGCACTGGGTTCTATCCACAGCACCACATTGCAAAGAAATATATAAAATAAAGGTATCCTAACCAACTAAAATCTATTTTTAAAAATAAAGATCAGATTTAAAATTAAAAAAGCAACTCCCTGCAATGCAGCATTTCTCCTAGACCAGCTTCCTGGATCCCCAAATACTAGCATGATATGAGCAAGCTTAGAAAAACAGGTGAGAAATTACAGAACTCTGCTCTGGCTCCAACTCTAGTCCAGCCCCACTTAAATGTCCCTCTCCAAATAGCAACACCTCAGACCATGTATTTCCTGTCTCTCCCTTTAGAGCTTTCTCACATTTTTTCTCTCTTTCTTTTTGTGGTGCTGGGTATTGAACCTATGAACTTGTGCATGCAAGGCAAGCACACTACAGATCTCACTGAATCCCCAGGCCCTCACGTTCTTTCCTGAATGTGCATCTGTTTTCTAAATAGATCTGTTGATGCGCCTGACAATGATGAAGATCTTTTCTGCCTTGAAAACCAAGGAACCTACTTTTTCTTAGCTGATGTCCCTCTCTCTCCCTGAAATCCCTTCCCATTACACAACCTCACACATCCAGAGTCAGACTTAATTTTGTAGATTTTTTATTGTTTGGGGTGTGATATCACATATATCACTGGAGGGAGGTAACCAGCAGCTATGCATTTTTTTTAATAAGCAAAGGACAAGGTTTGGTACCACATGTCATTAAGGCCAGGGATTTGGAAGGCTGCTTCAGGAGGATCTCAAGTCTGAAGCCACAGTTGGCCTCATAGCAAGACCCTGCCTCAGAATAAAATATTCACAGTTCTGACACTGGGTGAGTCTTCCTGAACAATGAAGGGTCATAGTTCCTGTTTCAACAGTCTCCCCTTAGGATGCTGTGTGTAGGTATGTGACTGTTACCTTCCAAAAAGACCTAGAGCAGTGACTGGTGCACCCCTGTATTAATGAATAGATCAAATGAAATGAGTAAATAAGTAAAAGCAATAAAAGATCTGACATTGTTGCTGGTTGTGATCCCAGGGATATGGAGGTTAGGTTGTGTTTCTTGGCTCTTGTGTTCTTGCAAGAGAGGATTTTTAGATAATACATAAAATGTAATCAAAGTAGAGCAAAGTTTATTGGCCCAGAAATCACTATCAAGAAATTGGGAGGAAAACAGTGAGGCTTCTCTGACATCTCTAGGACTCACACCCCTTTGATTCTCAAGTTTACGGGAGGTTCTGTGAGTGATACCAGAGGCCTGCCCATGGACCAATTCCTAGTTTTTAACTGGCAGTAGGATGACATCACATTTGTAGGTTCCTACTCCACATGGTCTTGACCAGAGTCATCAAAGCAAAACCTGAGTGTGTGTGTGTGTGTCTGTGTGTGTGTGTTTGTGTGTGTGTGAATTTTACTATAATAAAACTTTATTATGGCAGCTACTATGAAGACAAAAAACAATAAGTGTTGGCGAGGATGTGAGAAAAAAGCACACTCATACACTGCTGGTGGGACTGAAAATTGCTGCAGCCAATATGGAAAGCAGTATGGAGATTCCTTGGAAATCAGGGAGTGGAACTACCATTTCACCAAGCTATCCATCTCCTCCGTCTAAACCCAAAGGACTAAAAAACAGCATACTACAGGGACACAGCCACATCAATGTTTATACCAGCACAATTCACTATAGCTAAACTGTGGAGCCAACCTAGATTGCCTTGAGTGAATTCAAGGATGAAAAAATATGCATTATATATACATAATGGAATTTTAATCAGCAACAAAAGAGAATAAAATCATGGCATTTACAGGTAAATGGATGGCGTTGGAGAAGATAATGCTAAGGGAAGTTAGCCAATCCCCCCAAAACAAATGCTGAATGTTTTCTCTGATATAAGGGGTGTGACTCACAGTGGGGTAGGCAGGGGGAACATGGAAGGATTAGATGAATTCTACATAGGGAAAAGGGGTGGGCAGGAAAGGGAGGAGGCAGGAGATTAGTAAGCATGGTGGAATGTGATAAATGTCATCTTCCAAAATACATGTATGAAGACTTGAATTGGGTGTCAGTATATGTTATATACAGAGATAAGAAAAATTGTGCTTTATATGTGTAATAAGAATTGCAATGCATTCTGCTGTCATTCAGTTGTTTTTTTTTAAAAAAAAAACCTTTTAATGAAAAGTTTAACATGATATTCTAAATATATAAATGCAACTCTTAATTCACTTTGGTCTGCACTGACGGGTTCTAATTGGAACTTTTCTGGGACCAGTAGGAAATAGGGGCACAACATACTATCAGAGAGGATACTCCCTCTTGAGAGTGTCCCTCTTTACCTTCTTTTTGTCTTTAAATAAACTAATACCTGATAGAAACAGTAGTTAGCAGATGCACACTAGTGACAGGAACGGGAAGCTCACATGCCAAAGATCCAGGACAACTCTAAGTCGCTTTGGCCCATTCTGGTCTGGAATGGTTCTTACATATTTGATGGTTAGATGAAATCATCCTATCTCCTTAAATTCTGGAATCCAGTCTGTGAAAGTGTCCCAGAATTTGTCCCCTCCATGTTAACTTGTGTTCTCACTTACAGAGAAGACCCATATTGCTCAAAGAAATCACAGGTTGTTGGCTGAGAGATGGAATATAGCCCATTTTCTTGGCCCAGGCAGGGCTCTAGGTAAATTACTTTTCTAAGAAAAGACATGTGGAGGTCTCTGCACAGTGGGCCAGGTTCATAGAATGACTCCCTGACCTGCATGATCCCATCAATCATGTCTGCATGCTACCTATTACTATCAATATATAGCTGAGTGATAGATCCACCACAAGTACTGAAAATAAATAAATAAATAGATAGATAGATAGATAGATAGATAGATACATAGATAGATAGATAGATAGATAGATTGATTGATAGATTGATAGATAGATAGACAAACAGATCAAGGCAGGGATGAGCTGCATCTTTGAGAACCAATTATGTATCACCCCATAGAGTTCCCTAATAATTTTTAAAAAACAATCACTGGCTTATAAAATTTAGTATCCACTGGTAGGCCAGGTGTTAGATATTCATTTAAAATGGAAAAAAGTAGAGAGAAATACACTGTGACCAGAAATTCGAGAAAACCTTATTCAAGGGCCATAAATCATCTTTCAAAACCAGTGAACACTTTTACCAGTTTTCTAAAACAAACACAAAAACAAAAAACATCCCCTGTGCATTCTTCTCAGAAAGGGGAATACAATCTTCTGGAATGGAGGAGGAGTTTGAAGGTCAAGACTTCCTTAACTTCTAAATCTATTCTGGCCCCTTTTTTATTTCATTGATGGTGACATCTTTTTTCTCCATCTGCTTCCCCAAGCATTCAGTGTTTCCCTGTTTCAACATCTGCCTACACCCCTGTGTCCCCAGAGGTTCTGCCTGTCCTCTTTGCCATCCCACCACTCACGGCTCTGCCTGTCAACCCCTGCTTTCCCAGGTGTCATCTCTGACCCTCTACTTGCCTCTCTCTCTGGTCCAGATGTTATTGGAATTTCTACAACATATTTTAAAGCCTTTTCCAGACAACCTACCCTGGGTGTTCTCCAGGGATTGGAAATACCTCTGGCCATAGGCATGGATTCTGCACCCAAGGTTTCAAACCCTGGTTGATGAGAAGGATTGGAAAATGATTTGCATATGTACCAAGTAAATGTACAGACTTTCTCCAAATTAATGGCAATGGTACAATGGCTATTTACATAGAGGTTACTTTTTATCATTTTTTTAAAAAAATATTTTTAGTTGAAGATGGACACAACACCTTTTTTCTTTTTATTTTCATGTGTTGCTGAGGATCAAACTCAGTCCCTCAGAAGTGCTGGCAAGCACTCTTTCCAATGAGCCTGAGCCCCAGCCCTGTAGCAAATTGTACTCGTAATCCAGAGATTATTTAAATTATCAGAGGAGGTGAGCAGGCTGTCTGCAAACTGTATACATAAATTGATGCACTTTTCAGTCCTTTGGAGATTGCTGACCTGGATCAAGTCACCCACCTATGCTGAATGAAAACTGCAAGACATCTGTACTTCTGGGCTCAGTCTTCATTTTTCTCCTCCCACAAATATGTTTTTTTATCTAAGTTCTCACATTTGTCACCAAGGACTTTGAAGTGGCCTTTGACTCCTTGTCTTTGGCCAACTATCCATTCTATTACTTGCAATCAACTTCACATGGAAGTGTTTCTGTAACTCTCTTCTCATTCAGCACTGGTACAGACACTTACTGGCTCTGGCTTAAACTGGTGGAGGGCAAAACAAAAGAAAAACAACTTCTCTCTGACTCCTTGACTTCAACCCTTATCATCAAAAGCAATAATTATTTTCATCAATAAGAAAAATTAACTGAGCCAGGCAGAGTGTTGCATGCCCATGATCCCAGCAACTTTGGAGGCTGAGGTAGGAGGGTCATGAGTCCAAAGTCAGCCTCAGAAACTTAGTAAGGACTAAGCAACCAAGTGAAACCCTGTCTCTAAATAAAATATATATTTAAAAAACGGGAGGGGCTGGGGATGTGGTTCAGTGGTTAAGCAGCCCTGGGTTCAATCCCTAATGCCAAAAATAAATAAAGAAATAAATAAATAAATAATGAGCAGAATTGACAACTGAAATTCCTTCTAAGAAGCTTTCAAACTCTCACAGCCTAGTGATCAGTGGCAGTTGGGAAATATTAGCCCAAAATCACGAGAAATATGTGCTTCTGCATGCATTACATGATAGGAGAATGAGGCTTAAATTCTTCTATGGATGATAACTATAGCATTTTTCTTTTGGCAAGAACAAGGGCTTCCATTGGCGCCTCATTAAGCCCAGGGACTGATACCTCATCCCTCAGATCATGGTGGCATTGTGGGGTGGGGGATTACCTTGCATTGTCAGATGAAATCAGGTTCCATCTTGGGAGTTAGGCATGAACTGGACTGCCTTGGTTACACTTGAGCCATTCTTAGGGACACTTTGGCATACAACCATACACTATGGAAATGAAGTTCAACTTCCTTCCTGGTGGACATTTTAGCAAAACAATGAAGTAGAATTGACTTCTTAGTCACTGGTTCTTTCTCTGGAGGTTATTTGTGAAAGAGATTTGTCCTAATCATTTTCAACACATCTCAACTTCTTGGGTCATAGTCTCATGGGAAATCATGTTCCCCATTAGAAGAGGATCAAGGTGTGTTTTCTATTCTTTTTTTTGTATTTTTTTTTAAATTTTTATTGTTGGTTGTTCAAAATATTACATAATTCTTGATATATCATATTTCACACTTTGATTCAAGTGGGTTATGAACTCCCATTTTTACCCCGTATACAGATTGCAGAATCACATCGGTTACACATCCACTGATTTACATATTGCCATACTAGTGTCTGTTGTATTCTGCTGCCTTTCCTATTCTTAAGATCCAAGGTGCTAACAATGCAACATGGACACAAGCAGAATTTGGTGCATGAGTAATTGGAGAGATGTTCTCTTCTACACAAATAGAGCACTATCACGACAGTCAGTCTCCAAACAAAGATGGCAACTCTCCACTAACAGGACCATGTTACAAAAACAGTATATCAACTGGGAAACTTCTGGAGAAGGCAGAGGCTTATGCCCTGGATGTCTAGGGTGTGATAGGGTGAGATTGCATCATGCTATCAGAACACTTTGCACCATAAAATTCATGAGTTGCTCAATCTGGAATTTTCTACAGCTTACAGAAAGACAAACCACAGATAAGAGGAACTATGAGAATTGGATTGTTGTAAAATAAATACCAAGAAGTAATCTTGTGCGTGGTCAGAGTGAAACTGTTGTTCAAGAACGAGATAGCATTAGTCGGTTTCCCTAGAGAATCCAAGAAGCTGGAAGGAAGTGTGAGGACATGAAGAAACTAGTTAATTAACCATCAATAATTTTATACTTTGCTAAACTGTGCTTCAAAAGATAAAGGAATATTTGTACAAGGAAAGTTTTGTGGTGAGAAAACAACTCTTCAAGAAATGCCAATAGAGCCATTAAAGTTAAAGGAAATGAAAAAAGACAGAATCTTGAGTTCACATAAAACAATGAGAAATAATGGTAGCTGTAGTTCAGTAGCTCAATATAATAGCTAAATATAGCCAGTACCATGGAGTATTTAGTTTCTAACACTTTTCTATTAGTTTTAAAAATATAAGTGTAAAAATTTGTACTCTATATGTGCAGTAAGAATTGCAATGAATTCCACTGTTGTGTATTTAAAAAAAATTTAAAAAATTTTTTAAAATGTTCAAAAATAACACTTAGAACAATTAGAACACAAAAATAACACTTAGAACCAAATATTGATGCTGAATGACTACAAGACTCTATTTTTTTTTTATTTTTATCAGGCCCCTAAGGCTGAGTAGTTTATGCTTAAAAAGTCATTTAGGTCAAAATTTTAGTGTCTGAGAGTCCAAGATAAAGTGGTGCCATCCACCTGGCTTCTGTGGAGTACCTACTTTGCTCTACTCCAGCATGGTGGCTGTCATCAGAGTTGGGACAAATGGAAGAGGAAAAATCATATGGACCAATGCAGGCCACAGAGCAGAGAGGGGCAGTCATAATTTTTCATAACAACTTATTTTCTCAAGAACTCATTTAAAAGAGACTAGTGTTCATTCCTCCTCAGGGTGGTGACCAAATTACTGAATTAATGCCCAGTAGACAGCACATTCTAAAGTTTCCCGTGCCTCAGTGCTACCATAATGATGATCAAGTGTCCAAAACATAAGCTTGTTTTGGGACAAATGATATCAAAGCCATAGAAGACACACAATGCATGAAGTTATAGTCTATGACCAAGGTAAAAACTAGAACAGAGGGACATATCTCTAAGATTAGCAAAACTAATCAATACTATTTAAACTAACTTGGCATGAATAAAAACTGATTGTCAATAAATGTAAGATGTTAGAGCTCCCAGAAAAATCACTAAGAAAAAACTGAAACCTGTGCCAAGAGAAGAAAATAAAATGAAAATGGTACACAAGAAAAATGAATCATTCATAGGCAATAATGGGAAAATTGATGTTCCAAAAACATGTAGGTAGAAAACAAGTTGCAACATAGAAGAAGCATTTTGTTCATTACTATTACTTTTTTCTGAAAATAGATCCAATTTGTTCCAATTTTAGAAAGTATATTGATCAAGTTGGGAGTACCGCACACCTCCACGACTCTAGAAACTCAGGAGGCTGAGGTAAGAGGACTGCAAGTTGGAGGTCAAACTCTGTGACTTATGTAGAGAGCCTGTCTAAGTTATCATCATCTGGGCACAGTAGCGCAGTGCTATCACTAAGCTACTTGTGAGACTGAGGCTTGGGTATCACAAGTTTGATGCTGGCATCAGCAATGTAGTGTAACACTGTCTGAAAATAAAAAATAAAAATTTTAAAAAGTGGCTGAGGATGTGGCCCAGTGTTACACCTTTGGGTATAAGACCTAGAACAAAACAAAATTATTCTGCTGTCTACATCAGATTCACTTTAGATTCCAAAACAAAGATGGGATAAGAATAAAAAGTCCTAAATAAAAATAGCAATCAAGAGCCCACCCCAGTGGTTCAGATCTATAATCCCAGTGACTCAGGAGGCTGAGGCAAAAGGATCATGAATTCAAAACTGCAGGTGGTAAAAATAGAGTTCCTCTTGGTGGAATGGTCTGGCTGCAAAATAAAAGCTAAGAACAGTAAAGCAGAAAAAAAAACACAGGATACAGAAAGTAATTTTAAGAGTGGGGGCAGGATGGGCTAGCTGATATTAGGGATGAAGTTTCCACACTCAAAAGAGCAAAATGGAGCCCATATTTGCTTTATTTATATGAGGGAATATCAAAGGTTTTCCATGGAATGTTCTTTGCCAAATAAGGAAGAGTTGGGCTTTACAGTTCCCAATGGGTTATACCCAACTCCAAAGCTACAAGAGGGGTCTCCCTAGTAGAGCAGACATAGGTTCATGTGCCTTGGGCAACCCAGTGCACTCTGGGGAGCTGAGGATAGTTCTCAATGTTACACCTAAATCTCCATGGCTCCATACCGAGAAGACACACAAGTAATTCATAGGTGGCACCCTTCATACTCCTTCTTTTTACTTTGCAATAGAAAATGATGAGCCATTTTTTCAAGTTCCCAGATCCTTGTTCTGAGGGAGAGACAACCTATTATCACAATACAAAAAAGAACTAGTAACAAACATCTCATTCCAATAATACACCATGCAGAGTGTTTCAGCATGTTTCCAGGGTTAAAGCCATTCCATTCGTGAAGTATTTCCACTTAGAGAGGTACAAACCATAAGATCAATTTTGCTTTTTTGAATATCCTGGATGTTGTGATGTAACTCCATAAGATCCAGGCTATTATTATTTATTATGCCAAATGCCCATTTGATGATTTAACCTTTTCCCAATCCCATTGGGAAGCATTATATTTGGCTTTAGAGACCTTTATAGTCAGATGGCATTTAAACCTTTCCTTAAACATGCGAGAGGAAAGCTCTTTAATCAATATTTATGATAGAAGTTTCTAAGGCATTCAAATTAATTTCAATATTTTCATTAATATTTATGATTATTGAGGACTTTGAAAATATTTTGAGGCAATTATTAAGGAAATTTGCCCGTTGAATATTCTGAGATATAGCCACTGAGGCTGTAACTGTAGAAGGGATGAATGAAATTAAATGAAATTTTAAAAATTTTAACCATGAATTATGAGTCCAAGAGATCCCTTAAGTCTGGCCAACTGAGCATGCATCTGTTGTAAAATCTGAACACCAGCATCAGCATACCATGGCTCTGAAATTTTGACTGCTAGTAAGACAAAGGAAGATGGGTGAAGGATTAATGTTCCTTTTCCTCTATTATATCTAGTGATGCAGCTAGGTAAATTTCAGTTTTACAGGCTACAAGATATATAACATCCTTTCAATTAACTCTTATATTTCCAGTAATTAAAGCATAAGGAGATTGAACCACGCCTGCATCCATACCAGGAACCCTCTTTACACTCCCTGCCTACAAAGTCAGGCATAGGGCTGTCAGTGTAATCTGAGGCTGCAATTAATCTCCACACATCTTTTTGGATAAGGCCTTCACTGAAGGTTTGGATATTACCAACAAAACCTTCAGGGATCATGGCATCCTTATGTGATTGTCTTTAGTCAATTCTTAGAGAGTAGTCTAAAATATATCCACTCTTTCTAGAACCTTTTTTTTTGTACTGGCAAGACATTTGTACACTCTATCCATATAGGAAAGGTGCCAAAATCTATTGCAGAATGATTTGGACAGTAAGGTATTGGCAGACGTTCTGTGGCAATGACTGGCTTGTTATGAGAAAGTCTCATTTTAGTAATTGTTTGGATATATTGCTTAGAGTCCCGGGTCCAGTATGATTGGCTGGTCTAGACCATTGAATATGCTGTCTTTTCTTAAAAAAATAGCCACCATGCTTATCATGGGACCAATATTCATACTTGTTCACTGTAACCAGTATAATTAAATTCAGTCCCAGGGATGGGTGTAATCTGAATTATCTGTAAAATGACACATTACATAAGAATCATTGGTAAATACTGGGATGGATTCTCTGATCTACACCACTAGGTGTACCACAGGTGGGTCTGGAAAATCTGTTCAATTGGTTTCTCTCTGGACCCCATTTAACCAGACAGCTCAACAGAGCTAACCTGGCCACAAACATTGTGGCTGCACACTTAGTTCCTCCTTGTGTCAAACCATCTGTTCAGGTTGTAGCGTTATAATTCTACAGTTGTTTCCATGATGGTAGATTCAATATTTGGTCTCACTGGGCTTTCTTAATACTCTTTTTCCTTTGTAGCTTTCTCTTCCTGCTGGGGATCAGGGGTGACAACTCTGGATCAATCTTCAGTAATCTGAACCTTGGTTCTCTGTCCTCCATGGCTGAAAGTATGTTCAGGTACATCAATAGGATGAGAGGCACCTTCTGGGAAAACACAAGCATGACCTCTACCCCACATTGTAACTAAATCTTATTCTTTCTGTTGTTATGTTTGTAAATCGTTCCACCAAACATGGCTCAAGGCACCTGCTACAGTGGAAGAAATGTGTCTTTCAGCTTCAGTGTAACTTTCAGAGTCACAATTTAAAAAAAAAAATTAAAGCATGATTAAGGTTCTTTTGTGGTGGCTTATCCCCCACTTTTTTATAATTGTAGCTTAATAGATAAATGAGCTCATTCTACAATGGCAGGACCTTGAGGCTTCTATGAAATACCTGTTTATGATCAATATAAAACTGATGGCAAAACTACTGAAAAGAAAAATTAGTATAATCTGGAGTATTATCAATTTCAAACGGTAAAAGACATCCTAATGCAGCAAAAGTAGCTACACAGTGAGAAATAACATGCTGAGTATTTTCTTTTACACAGGCAGTGGCAAAACTAAATCTAAAGTAAGTATCAACAATAACATGAACTTAATTAACACTGTTTGCCAAATTGAGGGATGTGAGTTACATCCATTTGCCATATCTGATTTGGACATAAACCATGGGATTAACCCTAGTTAGTGAAGATAAAATATGTATAAAACATTGTGAGATTTGATGAAAAATTTGACAACTTTTCCCCAGGAATATTACATTTTTTATATAAAGTAGAAGCATTCTGATGATTTAAAGAATGTGAGGCTTATTCACAATCATATAAAGATATTTACTCATAAACAGCAACAAGTTTATCAGTCTTATCATTACCTGATGCGAAAGGACCTGGAAGATTAGAATATGCCCTTATATGGCTAATAAAATGTGGATGATGACACATTTGAATTGTGTTTTGTAAGGTCTGAAACAAATTAAATAACTGTTGCAATGGTGTGTTCCCAGTAGTTGAAGTTTCAATATTTTTTGTAACTCCAACTGCAATATAAACTATAAAAATAAATATTTATTGTCTCTTTTGCAAAATGAATTAAAGCACAAATGAGAGCTTGAAGTTCTGCTCATTGTGCAGAAGTATATGATGTCTGTATTATCTCCATATAAGCATGGCTATAGAAACCTGCTTTTCCTGAACTCAATTCATCAGTAAATACTGTTAGTCCTCCAACTATTGGTTAAGCACACACAACTTTGGGAAAATAAATATAGTCAGAATAAAACCCTGAATAATTTTATCATGAAGGTAATGGCTTTCCATTTGACCAGGGAAATTAGCAAAAACTATCTGCCAAGTATTAGAAAATGTCAAAAGCCAATCATGCTCTTGAGTAGAAAAGGGGTAAAAATAATATTAATCTATGACCCAACTATCTGCAAAACTCATGTTCTTCCTTTAATAACTAACTAAGCAATAAAGTCATGGAATGGAGTCCATGAATTTTGAGGAGAATGAGGTAGGCAAGGCCACTCAATAATTCCAAATTATTGCCACATTTCTCCTGTAGGAGTATGAATACTGGAAAATGTTAATCAATATATAGGCTTTTGTGGATTAATTCTAGTAAGCTGTGCAGTCTTCATGGCAGATTCAACCTTTGTTATGGAAATCCTTTCTTCTGCTAATAGTTGATTAGAAGGGAGAGAAGTATCTCCCTGTACAATCTGAAACAAAGGAAATAAATCTGCTAATAGTTGATTAGAAGGGAGAGAAGTATCTCCCTGTACAATCTGAAACAAAGGACACAAATCTAGTCACAGCCAATGAATATCACCAAGCAACTTATAGAGGTCATGTGCCTTGGGCAATTTAATGTGTTTGGGGGAGCTGCAATAGTTTCCAAGGTTAAATCTAAATCTCCATGGCTCCATACTGAGAGAAGGCTCCCAAGTAATTCATGGGTGTCTCATTGCAACTTAGTGAGTCCCTACCTCAAAATAAAACATAAAAGTGGCGGGAGATAGGTCTTAGTGGTAAAGTTCTCCTGGGTAAAACCCCCAGTACAAGAAAAAACAAATTAAAAAAAAACAACTAATAAAACAGCTGGAGGGCTATGCATATGTCAGACAAAATCAGCTGTATCAGAAACTGTTATATACAGGCAAGAACATTATATAGACTTCTAATTACATATGTTAAATTATACATATAACATAAATGCATATTTATGATAAGAATTAAAATATATAATACATATCAATAGAGTGGACAGTCTCACAAGCTAAGTTAGAAATGTATACCTGTCAAAAAACAGTGTACCAAAATACATGAAGTGAAAACTATGAGGATTAAAAGAAGAAAAATTTCTACAAAAAGGGGTGAATAATTTGTGATATCTCATTTTAAAGAATGAATGAAATGTCTAGCAAAAAGTCCATGTAAAACAAAACGACATGAACAATAATATAACTACACGAGGTCTAGAGGACTATATAGAATATTCTGCCCCAAAGAGTAGAATACAATTTTACTCCAGTGTGTAGGAAACATAGTGCAGAACTTGCCATTTTAAAGCCATGAAAATGTCAATAAATTTAAAAGCACTGAAATCAGGACAAGTATCTTTTGTAACTACAATGAAATTAAGTTAAAAAAAACAGAAAATTTAAAAATTTGCAAACATGTAGCAATTAGACAGTGTACTATTTAGGAAGAAGAAAAAGAAACAAAATAGAAAAGAGTTTAGGTGCATAAAAATGAAAAGCAAACATGAAAATGAAAGCAAACATACCCAAACTGATGAGATGCAGCTAAAGTAGCCCTCAGAAGAAAATTCATAACCACAAAGGCCTACATTATAAAAGAAAAACTGCCCAAACAAAAACCTATATTTACACAGTAACTAGAGAGAAGCAAGCTATAATCAAATTGCACAGAGAATAAATTTTAATAAAGAATAGAGGAAGAATAAAATAAATAGACAAAAAATTAAGAAAACAAACTTAATTGTTCAGAAGATTTACAAAATTGATTGTTCAATTAACCAAGAAAAAAGAGAGTACTCAAGTTAATAAGTGTTAAAAATAAAAGTGAGACCTTCAAAACAGACTCCACAAAAAATTTAGAGAATTTCAAGGATATATTATGAAAAATTGAATGTGAACAAATTCCTATAAAACATCCATAAAAACTAACTTAGACATAGAAAATTTGAAAAGACTTAATAAGAGATTGAATCAGTAAAAAACACAATACAAACATCCATATCAGAGCTGAGTATGGTTGGCACACACCTGTATCCCAGTGACTTGGGAGGCAGGAGGATCCTGTGTTCTAAGCCAGCCTCACCAAAAGCAAGGAACTGAGCAGCTGAGAGAGACCCTGTCTATAAACAAAATACAAAAAGGGCTGAGGATGTGGCTTGGGAGTCAAGGGCCCCTGAGTTTACTTCCTGGTACCCAACAACAACAAAAATCCATATTAAAAATGTGAAGTTAAAGTATCAAACTGTATCTAACTGTAAAAACAGATAGATGGCTTTGTGTGAATTAAATCCTAAGGTCTCTATGAAAAAACTATTTAAATAAAAAAGTTCAGCATTTGTACAGGATATAGCACCAATCAATGAATACAGTTTTTGTAGCTGAACAATAAATATTCAAAGCAAAATTACTTCAAAAAATTCCATTTATGGTAGTATCAACATCAAATACATAGCAAAAAATGCAAGGAAATATATCTTATAAGCAGAAAATATTATAGAAAATGTTTAAAAGACTAAGTGGGCATTAACTATTTATTAATAAGATTTAATGTTGCTGAAATGGAAAATGCAAGTTGATTTACATACCAATGTAAACCTTACCAAAATTCCCACATGCCATTTTTTTGAAAAAATATGTAATGGCAAGCCTAAAGTGAATATAAAAGGTCAGTCAACCTCAAATACCAAATACAGTTTTTTTTTTCAAGAACAATATAAAGAACAAAACTGGAAGACTCACACATCCCAATTTTAAAGCTGTGTATAAAGTTTCAGTACTCAAAGAAACTGGATCCCTATTTCTCACCCTGTTCAAAATCACTTCAAAAGAGGTAAAAGACCTCACTGTGAAACTACAAAATAAACAAGGGAAAGCAATTTAAGACTCTAGTAAGGACAACAAATGTTTTGGACATAATTTCAAAATCATAAAAAACATAAAAATAAAAACATGAAATTAAACTAAAAATCTGATTTACAAGCAAAGAAAAAAAGTGGAATCCCTATAAAATGAAAGAAAATTTTGCCCAGTATGCATTTCATACAAGCTTCACATTTAGAATATGTAAAGAACAAAAAAATCATTACAACAATCAAAAACTAAGTAATGCCATTCAAGTGGGCAAATGAAGTAGACAGTATTCAAAAGAAGAAACAAAAAAGTTCTAGCAAACATAAATAAAAATGTTCAATATAATTAACCTTCAGGAAAGTGAAAATGAAAATATAATGAAATGGGCTGGGGAAATACCTCAGTTGGTAGAGTGCTTGCCTTGCATGCACAAGGCCCTGGGTTCAGTCCCAGCACCACAAGAAAAAAAATACATGAGGTATCATCTCATCCCAGTCAGAATGGATAACTTAGAAAAGTGACAACCACCGATGTGGATGTGGAGAAAAATCAACACTTATACATGGTGTGTGCAAGTAAATTGGGTAGCTGATACGAAAAACTGAGCATATTACTCAAAAACTAAAAATTCCTGGGATCATGGCACACAATTATTCCCATATATTTAAGAAGCTAAAGGAGGATTATTATAAGTTTAAGGCCAGCTTGTGCAAGTTCGGGGTCAAAGAATGCAAAATCCTGTCTCCAATAAAAAAGAAATATGCTGGAGGCCAGGAATGGTGATAAATGCCTGTAAAGTAGGCAACTTGGGAGACCACAGTAGGAGGATCCTGAATTTGCTGTGAGAATAGGAAACTTAATGTAATCCTCTCTCAATAATAATAATAATAATAATAATAATAACAATAATAATAATAATAATAATAAATAAGGCACTGTGATGAAGTCTAATGGTCAAATGTCTGCCAAGCACATGAAGGCTTTGGCTAAGTCTTCTGTATCTCAACTAAATAATACTAAAATAGAATTACATTGTGATTCAGGCATCCCACTTGGGAGTATGTAATGAAAAACAATGAAGCCCACATCTGATACCTGGATACCCATGTTTATTGAGGCGCATCCCAATTGAAAAGATATGGAATCAACTAGGAATTCTGGGACAGATAGATAAAGAAAATATGGCATATATGCAGGCATACATCCATAAAAATCAAATCCTGCCACATGCAACCAGTTGGGTGAAATTGGAGGGTAGCATGGTAAAATGAAATAAAACCAGTCACAGAACTACAAACACTGCATGGTATCCCTCGTGGGGGTGAAGCTAAATCTGAATTTAGGTTGGTGATTTTTAAAGGTTAAAGAGTGGAGGTGGGAAATGAGAATGGGATTTCATCAGTGGATGTGGTGTATGTGTTAAAATACCATGCAGAGACTCTTTATAATGTATATTTAGTACATCTTCATCAAAGCTATTTTAGAATGTTACTGTAATCAGTATTGAGTTACACTTACAAAATGATTAAATGGAATAATATTGCCAGGTATGGTTGTGGATGCCTATAGTACCTGCAACTCAGGTGACTGAGGCATGAGAATTGACATTTTGAGGTCATCCGTGGGGACATAGCAAAATCTTGTCTCAAAACCAAAGAAATAATGAACTGGGAATAAATCTCAGTGGAAGAGTGTTCCTAGATTCAAACTCATTACTGCAAAAAGAAATAAGTAAATGGAATAGAACTTAGAAATTAATCCTTTTATTTATGGTCAATTATTTTTCAAGGAGAATGCCAAGATGGTATAGAAAAAATGTTTTCAAATCATTTGGAACAACTATCCATATAAAACTTGGAACACATTCTCAAACACTATCTCACACTTTACACAATAAATTTTAATGAAAGAAAGGTGTAAATATGAGAATTGGAACTATAAGATTCTTATCAGAAAACATGTAAACCTCTTGACCCTGCATTGGACAATAGATTCTTAGAAAAGACTATATTCTTGTTTCTTTTTGGTACAAGGGATTGAACCCAGGGGAGCTTAACCACTGAGCAACACTCCAAGCCCTTTTAAAATTTTACTTAGAGACCAATTGCTAAGTCTGGCTTTGAACATGTGATCCTCCTGCCTCAGCCTCCCAAACTGCTGAGATTATAGGCATGTGCCAAAAGATACTGCTTATAATGCCATATATTTAGAAAGTATCTACAGGATTTTAGATATGAGGTTTATGATATGGCATAATAAATTTTGTGAAGGGTAAAGAAAAATATATTTATAATTTAGTCACTATGTTTGTTTGTTTTTTATCTATAGACTTCATCTAGGCTTCTGTATATACTATTAGAAATTTCACTGGCCCCAATTGGGACTTCTATCTGAAAAACTCCAGCTACATTTACCTTGTATATATCAAACTTGAACATCCATTTGTCTTAATCTATAGACTTAAAAAAATTGAAATTTCTCAAGAGTTAAGATTACTACTCTGGAGCCAAATGATCCATAGTATTGTGTGGAATCATATTAGCTGAAGGGCTTTCAAGCAAATAATATTGACTAACTTCTGACCCCAAACTAACAGCTATATACTTGTGGCTTCTTCATGTAGTCATGAATGTATTGTTGAGTCCAAAAAAGAGAAATCTTATAATTTGGTGTGCAAATTTTTTAACAAATTATGAATTATCATGAAAATGGTTCTAATTTTCACCAAACTCACAAAAGTGTAAACAGAGACAAGATTAAGCCTATTACATTTAGAAATGTCTTTGTTCCTTTAATAATTATTTGTTGGTACTGAAAATTGAACGCAGGGATGCTTTACCTCTGAGCTACATCTCCAGTGCATTTCTTCATTTTTAAATTTCATTTTTTATTAGTGAATTTCAGTTGCACATAACATTAAGGCTTATTTTGACATGAAATCATACAACTTTTAAATGGGGATCATTATAATTGAGTACCATGATTAAAATAAATACAAAATATTAAATATCCATCACCACACCCAAAGTAACCAAAATTTGCTCAAATGCTTTTTGTGAGTTTTATGCTTCTAGCTATTACACAAAGGCGTTTGATTCTTTTTAAAAATTTTACTTTTGTATATTATGTGAGATATGTATGCAAATACTTTTTTTCCTTCTTGTGGATATCTAGTCATCCCAGGGCCATTTTTGCTTTAGCTTTTACTCTTGAAAAATATAAGCCGTGTGTGTGTGTGTGTGTGTGTGTGTGTGTGTGTGTGTATGTGTGTGTGTGTGTGTGTGTGTAATCCCTCTGAACACCAGTTATAAATTGCTGCCTATGCAGGTCAGGCAAATTGCGGCCCCTGACCTGCACAGTCAGCTAAATTTAAGGTCACTCTTGTGAATTTACAGGGACACTAAATAAAACACATTCACACTTTACCTTTACACAAGCTTCAGGACAGCTTCTCCTCTCTTGACCTCAGGCTCCTCAAAACGGAGGCCAAGAGAAAGTAACGAGAGGCTGGTGAGAAAGTGACCACATTCAGAAGAAAGCTTCTATTGGAGGACTCTTGTTCTTAGATCATTCTATTCAAAAAAGGCCAGAGGGGGCAGGGTTACAAGGGACACATGAGGGTAAGTCAACCCTCACGTGTAACGCCTGCATCTGAAGACCCGTCTCTCTATCTGAGCTGGGACAATGCCCAAGTCACCACAAATGTAGTGACTGGTCAGAGCCTCCTGCTTCAGGACAGGAAGGCATGGGTCATTAAGAGGGGCTTCCCACATATCCATTCTTCTCTTTTGAAAAATCAGGTGATGGGTCATTATTTAGAGTCCCTGATTTCTTCTTCTTGGGGCACAGTATCCTACTATTATAACACAAGAGAGAATTAGTAGCAATGAGAACAATACAAGGATATACCATGCAGAGTGATTAAGAATGTTCCCAGGGTTAAAGCTGTTTAATTCTTTAAGTATTTGATCAGCTAAAGAAGCAGGATCTGAAAAATTAATCTTACTTTTTTGTATATCTTGATTCTGATGATGCAGCTCCAAAAGATCCAAGCTGTCATCATTATTCTGTCAAATACCCAACAAATGGTTTTGAACCTTCTCCCAATACAATTAAGAAGCATTACATTTGGCAGCAGTAACACACACATACTTATAGCTAGTATGACATTTAGGTCTTTCCTTGAATTTCAAAGTGGAAAGTTCATTATCTATATTTATGACAGCAGTCTCTAAGGTATTTAGCTTGGTCTCAATCCTTTTATCAACATTTATTTGATTGTGAAGAGCCTTGGAATTATTCTGAGCCAAATTATTAAGAAAATTCGCATGTTAAATATATGAGATATGGCCACCAAACCTGTCACCATGGAAGCAATAAAAGAAACCAAGGAAACAACTCTCACTATTATGAGTCCAAGAGCACACTTAGGTCTCGCTAGCTGGGCGTGTATTGGTTGTAAGACTTGAAAACCAGCATCAGCCTACCATGGCTGTGAAATATTTCCTGGTACTAAGACGAAAGAGGGTTGATGAAGTGTCAATGTTCCTTTTTTATTATTATTTCTGGTGAAACAATTAATTAAATTACATTTATGACATGTAACAAGATATCTACCATCTTCCCTTTTAACTTTGACATTTCCTGTAATTAAAACATAAGGAGATTGAACACAGGCCCATAAGCCATAGCAAGAACCTTCCTGTTACAGTTCTTGCCTACAGAGTCTGGTAAAGGTTTGTCAGTAAAATGTAAGAATTCTGAGGCAGCAATTAAGTGCCAAACATCTTTCTGAATGCCACCCTCGCTGAAGGTCAGGATACTACTAACAAATCCTCCAGGATTCATGGCTTTACCCTGCCTATAGTCAATTTTAGGAGACCAGTCCAAAATATACCCACCATTTCTACACACCTTATGCTGTACTGGAAAAGTATTTATACATTCCATCCACTTAGGAAACGTGCCATTTTGTATTGCCAAATTGTTAGAAGAAGGAGGTATTCATGGATGTTCTGCTGAGATGACAGGTTATGAGAAAGTCGCATTTTAATAACTGATCTGATCTAAGGCTTTTATTCTCCCGGAACAGTATAATTAGTTGGCCCCCCAACTGTTGTCTTTTACCCAAATACACTTTTTGACAGCCAGCATATTTATCGTGGGACCAACACAAGTGTAGTTGGGCACTATACACAGAATAATTAAATCCAGTCACATGGTTGGGAGTAAGAGGAGTGTCTGTAAATCCTCCATCATGAATGAGTCATTAGCAAACACTGGGATGGATTCTCTAGTCAACACTGCTGGGTGTACTAGAGGTGGATCTGAAAAATATGTCCAGTAAGTATCTCCCTGATTCCCCTTTACCTGATGGCTCAATAGAGCTATTACTGCAGTGAGCATCATAGTTGGAGATTTACCTTTTCCTTGCTGTCTAATCATTTGTTTGCCTGAAGTGTTAAATTCTTCAGGTCCTTCCATGAGGGTGGCCTCACCATTGGGTCTCTCTGGGCCATCTTTCTTCCTCTCTTCTTTTGAGAGTTCCTCTTGTTGGAGAGAGTTAGGTCTGGCATCTCTGGGTCACTCTTCAGTTGTTTGAATCTTGATTCTATGTTCTCCATGCCTGATAGCAGGTTCAGGAACCCAAATAGGATGAAAAGGCCCTTCTGGGAAAATAGAAGCATGACCTCTGCCCCACATGATCACTGGATTTGTTCCTCTCCATTGGCCAGTGCAAGTTCTTCCACCAAACTCGGCTTAAGGGGCCTGTTGCTATGGAAGATGTGTCACTCAGCTGCAGTATGACCTTCTGAGTCACAACTTAGAAAATTTTTAAAAAATAGAGCATGATTGAGGTTATTTTGGAGAGTCCAAGTCCGATCTCCCCCTTTTAGTTTTTCTAATTGTACCTTAATATATAAATGAGCTTTTTCTACAATAGATCAACCTTTCTCATTTGTAAGTTTTGAGGACGGATTGTATGTCCTTTAATCACATGACCTAGATATTAAAAAGGAGAGGTCTTTAGCAAATTTTGAGGTGCAATGCACAAACCCATTGCTGTGAGTGATGTCTCTAATTTGGCTAAAAGTTTTAAGAGTACATCTGGGTAACCATGAGCTAAAAGTATGTCTTTCATAAAATGAATAATATATACATCAAGGAATTTATCCCTCACGGGCGTGATAGCCCGTGTCACAAAACTTTCACGTAGGGTAGGACTGTTACACATTCCCTGAGGCAACACTTTCTAGTGATACATTTTAACTGGTTCTTTAAAATTAATTGCTGGGACACTGAAAGCAAATTCTTTACAGTTACCTGGGTGCAAAGGTATAGAGAAGAAGGAATCTTTTAGATCTATTATTATCAAATAACAATCTAAAATAATATCTGTAGGAAAAGGAAGCTGAGATTGTAATGCTCCCATAGGCTCTATAACACAATTAATAGATCTTAGGTGTTGTAATAATCTCCAGTCACCAGACTTTTTCCTAATTACAAAGATGGGTGTGTTCCAAGGGCTAAGTGTAGGGGCTCTAAATGACCAATCTGAAGTAGTTTCTCAACTAATATGTGGTCTATTTTAACCTTTCCCCTGTAAGGGGTCACTGAGAAACCCAGATTGGCTCTTCTGTGAGCCAATTAATTTTTTATGGTCAGGGCCTTTTCCAAAAATTTGGGCTGGATGCATTAGTTAATCTCTGTTGGAGACATTGGGTTACAGGTAGGTACTCTTCCTGTAAATCTCCCTTGATTTCCCTAGGAGTAAACCCTTGATTAAGTCACTCAAATGACATGATAGTCTCTTTTAGAGAGCCAGATGGCATGTTCTAATTCCACAGTGATTTTCGACTATCTCAAAAATTTTAATCAATCAATCACTCCTGGCAGTACCTGAATTCTGTTATTTACATTGTTTCATCCCAAAATTAGGCCTATGGTATGGGGGTAATGGCCCACGACTCACCACAAATGTAGTGACTGGTCAGAGCCACCTGCTTCAGGACTGGAAGGTGTGGTCATTCAGTGTGGCTCCCCACAACATATCTTATTGTTAGGCTGAAAATTTTAAAATGCAGGAGCTCCCAATGACTCCCAAATTACAATGTACACTTTCTGTAGAAAAAATTAAAATGACTCCTCAGAACTAAGTTATCATGCATGAAATTACATGGAATGAATACAAGAGGAAAGGTAGAGGCACGACCCCTGGAAGAAAAGAGAATTACCATGATACTTCCATATCTGAAACCATAAATCAAGGATCACAGAAACATCATTACCATTACCTTGGTTTTCTTATCCCTAAAACTGATCATTAGATTGCAAAATTTACATATTCCAGTCAACTTAAATCAACATGTGTAGAATTTTTTTTGAGCCAAAGCACTAACACATGAAAAAATATAGGGTATTTTCCCCCTTTCCCCTCACAAACTCTTATATGTAATTTTGTGTAACAATGAGGGTCTCCTTCCATTTACATATTTACATATTCCAGTCAACTTCAATCAACATGTGTAGAATTTTTTTTGAGCCAAAGCACTAACACATGAAAAAATATAGGGTATTTTCCCCCTTTCCCCTCACAAACTCTTATTTGTAATTTTGTGTAACAATGAGGGTCTCCTTCCATTTCCATACAGCTTCCCTTCTCTCTCCCTTTCTCCCACATTAGACAACAGCAGATGGGGCAAATGGGGTAGAGAGGGAAGATGAGAGGGAAGGGAAGGGGGGATAGTAGGGGATAGGAAAGGTAGCAGAATACAACAGTCATTAATATGGTATTATGTAAAAATGTGGATGTGTAACCGATGTGATTCTGCAACTTGTATTTGGGGTAAATAATGGGAGTCCATAACCCACCTGAATCAAATGTATGGAAGATGATATGTCATGAGCTTTGTAATGTTTTGAACAACTAATAAAAAAAAGAAAAAATATAGGGTAATCATGTGCTTTAACTTTTGAACAGGTTTGTACATCTTTAGCGGCTTATCTGAATAAGAATTTTGTTTTTCTCAGTGTGAGGAGAAAGACAAAAAAGGGACAGATTTAGTTTATATTGTCTTGTAAACAGTCTATTATAGAGAAGTTTGGGAAGTCTATGCTATATACTGTCTACCCTGTCATCCCAAGTGTATAATTACCATTATATATTATAAAGTACAATAAAAGAGGTAGAAAAATACAAAGATATTTAATTAAGTAAATTGTGAGGTGCCTGGCTAGCTCAGTTGGTACAGCATGAGACTCTTATTAAATTGTGTGGGAGGTTTAAGTTCTCCATGGGTATGACTCTTTTTTATCCATATGATTGTACCCATTCCTGGTTATATTTCCATGTTAGGGCTTCAAGAATAAATAGGAAGTCAATATTGGGGGAAAATATTTTCCTAATTCTTTGAAGTCAGTCAAGTATCCTCAGGAGTTACTTTTAGGGATTGCCTGACTTTTTCAGAATGTTTCTGCACATAAAGCGTCAAGAGCCAGGAAAGATCAACATGTAACCACATTTCTCTTGAAAATATTGGGAGTATTTCTCTCCGATGACCCTCCATTTCCCCGAATATGTGCCAGCTGCTCTATGCCTTTGAGGTCTTTCTAATTACCCTGTTTAGGAGGTTGTGTGACTCTGCAGAATTGAATGATAAAAATTTTAAAAATTGTTACTCAAGATACATAAATCTGGGGCTTACTTTCATATCCCCATACCTTATCTACACCTGTCTTTATTTCTGTAATGATCACAAGGAAAAAAAGGAACAAATATATGACTAATAGGAATACTATCCTCCGAGTAAATTGAATAATTAATAATTAATAGAGATGTTATGCCATTATTTACTCAACAGTGTGTTTTTACTACTTGGTACTAAGAACATTTAATCAAGTAGAATGGTTTGATATCTGTGACATGATGATTCCATACAGAACAGTGTTAGCACATTAATACTTACTTTTATTTCCTAAAAATACATATATAATGTGAAGAAAGTATTTAAAAGTCCATAACATAGTCTCAACAACAACAATAACAACAACAACAGATTAAAATCTCTGGGCCTGGGGCTGTAGCTCAGCAGTAGAGCACTCAGAGCCAGCCTCAGTGAAAGATTTACTAGGCAGCTCAGTGAGGTCCTGTCTCTACATAAAACAGTGCTAAGGATGTGGCTCAGTGGCTGAGTGTCCCTGAGTTAAACCTTCATCATCCTCCGCTCCCCCCCCCAAAAAAAAAATCTGGGTCATTCTTTCAGGGGGTTTCTAAAATGTAGAATTAGTGTAGAATAAGTGCAGAATAAGTGTAGAATAAGCCAATCTCTGGAATGAATGTGCATACATTTCCATCCAGGCTTTTATAAATATTATACATTTGATGTTGATCTACTGATGCAATATGTTCTACACAACACATGTATGTGCTTTAATTCAAGTGTCTAAAATAGTAAAAATATATTTTAAATAATCTACAGCTACATATTGAAAAATAACAGTCATCAGAAAATCATGCATGTGAAGCTAGATCATTTCATGACTCTTTAGAACATAAGGGGAGATAGTAAGAGAAACAATAAAAGTGAAACATTCATGAATTTGGGATGCCATTTAAAAATCTGAGCTGAATGTTTGTCCACAATCTGACTTCCATAACAAGATCCCTACAGCATAAGAATTAAAAATCAAGAATTGATAAACGGGATAGATTCAACCTAGAAGGCTATTTCTCAGCAAAAGAAACAATAATGTGAAGAGAGAACCTACAGATTTGTATAAAGTCTTTACCACACATACCTCAGATCAAGCACTAATCTCTAGGGTATACAAAGAATTCAAAAATTAATGAAAAACCCAATTAACAAATGGGCTGAGTAACTGAAAAGACACTTCACAGAAGAAATATAATCCATTACCAAAATACATGTCAAAAAATGTTCAACACATCTAGCAATTAGGAATACTTAGTCAAAATACTTTAATTTTTTTTTATCTCACTTGAGTCAGAATGGCAATGATTAATAATACAGGCAACAATAAATGTTGGTGAGGATGTGGGGAAAAGGAACATTCACACATTGCTCATGGGACTGACTGAAAATTTTTTCAACCACCATGGAAAGCAGTATGGAGACTCCTTGGAAAACCAGAATGGAACCACCATTTGACCCAGCTATCCCTGTCCTCGGACTATACCCAAAGGACTTATAAACAGCATAGTACAGGGACACAGCCACACCAATGTTTACAGCACCACAATTCACAACAGCTAAACCATAAAACCAACCTAGGTGTCCTTCAACAGATGAACGAATAAATAAAATGTGATTAAATATATCCCCCCACCCATGAAATATTACTTAATTACTTACCTTTAAAGATGAATGAAACTATCACATTTGGTGGTAAATGGAATTTAGTTGGAGAATATCATGCTAAGTGAAATAAGCCAACACACACACACAAACACACACACACACACACACACACACACAGAGAGAGAGAGAGAGAGAGAGAGAGAGAGAGAAACACAAAGGCCAAATGTTCTCTTTGATAAGTGGATGCTAATTCACAATGAGGTGTGGGGAAGAATAGCTTCTTTAGATTAAGTAGAGAGGAGTGCAGGGAGGGGAGGGGATATGTGGATAGGAATGATAGTAGAGTGAAACAGACATTTCATATAATATATAATATACATGGATGCTAAACCTCTCAACAAGGGAGGGAGAGAAAATAGAAATTCAGTGGATTAGACAAAGCAGGAATGCAGGAAAGAAAAGGGAAATAGGAATAGAGATGACAGTAGAATGAATCAGACACAACATTTCAGTGTTCATATATAAATACACCACAAGTGAAGGTTCACATCATGTACACCTCAAGAATGGAATGCTAACTATAATGAGTTTTACTCCATGTATAATATGTCAAAATTTGCTCTACTTTCATATATACTTTAAAAAAGTTGTCAGAACCGCCCTTCTGACAGAGGTTGAGGAGAATCACTGGAACAGCTAGTGAGTGTCTCTGGGCTGAGCGAGAGGGTGAGTGTCGAGACCCAGCCCGCCACCCAGCCTGGCAAAAATCACACCAAGTCGGGATATGATTCAGCCGTGATGGTGCAGCAACTCAGTTTATTGTGGAGGGAGAGGACTAATATATAGAGAGGAGAGGGGGTGGTACAAAGGCAGGGGCAAGTCAGAGATCAGAGAGTCCCCCAGGTTGGGGGTAGCCTAGGCACCCCAGTTACAGAAACAGAGCCCCATTACCCTAGTTACAGAAAATATAGCCCAATTGGTATGTGTGCCCCATTGATGGGGAGTTATTCTTTGTGTTTGCAGAAGCCATATCTTGGGGAAGTTCAGGCACATATAAGGAAGCCATTTCTCAAGGTCTAACTGTCATGTACATGGAGAATCACAAAACCAGAATCACAAGACTGAGGATTTCTTTTTCCCTGTGATTGCACTTCCATGGTCAGCAGAGGTCCCAACAAAAAGTAAGAAATTTTAGAAATGATAAGGGAAATTTGCATATAGAGAAGGTTTGTGAGTGAAAAACTCTTCAATAAATGCTAATGTCATTAAGGTTAAATTAAATTATAAAAGACTACCTTGAACCCATACAAAATAATAAACAATGGCAAATAGAGTTGCCCAAGTCAGTCTGTGCAACTATCTATAATCCCAAAATTTTGGTTTGCAACTCTTTTCTATTTGTTTTACAAAGCAGCACAAGAGAAATACTTACAAGTTGAGCAGAGAGGAAACATTACATAGCAGAGTTATGAATACTATTGATAGTGCTGCGTGCACTCAAAGAAAGCATTCTCAATTTCCTTCCCCATGCAAAAAAAATCATGCAGTTGCAAGATATGCTAGTTACTGATTAGATAACACATACATGTGTTTGTGACATTAAGCATGTGGGCAGCTGATCCCCTTGGCAGGTCAGATCCAATAAATAGATAAGGAAGACACTCTATTCACACAAGACAGTGTTTCTTTGAGTAATACTATGAAAGCAAGAGAGAAAGCAAAGTAACAGACACAGGCAACTGTATTGCCAGACTAGGAAAACCCAAACACTGAACCTATGTACTAGGGAGTCCCAAAGAGCTTTTCAGGGTCCTGATTGGGAAGTCCTGGGCAGAGCATCTTCTCCACAGGTGAGAGTCTGAAGTCTTGTTCTTACCTGTATTGAAAGTGAGGCTGAATAAATAGAAGTTAGAATAAAGAAAACTTCATTCTAACATCTTGGATGAACTAGTGATCCCGTGAAGAACACTACATCCTCCCAAGAACAGGTCAGATCCTAGAGGAGGGAGTAATAGCCTTGAGATGACTCAATAAATTGCGGTTCCAATGAATGAGCGACCAAGCCAGATGCATTGAGAAATTGGCATTCTTTAGCCGTTACATCAAGGATATGCAGACATCATGCAGTCACTTGAAAAGGGAAGATCTTTAGTATTTTCCTTAGACCTCCAGTACTGATTCTTTCCTCTGAGACTTATAAATAGTTAAAACACTCATATATAAAATGAAGCCATTTTTCTGCATAAAATAATGTGGACATAAACATGAAACCTAGAGATTTACACTTAGTAATAAAAAATTCTGTGAATATTATTCTCCTAGAACTTATCATTATATTTCAATATTTATTTTCCCAAATAAAGTTAAATGCGATGTTGGTAGGTGGTGTTTTGTTGACCCCCAAAACTCACATATAAAGAGAATATTGTGTTTTTTACCTTTTGAACAGGACTTGTAGATGAGAGTCTAGAGGTTTATTTCAATCAAAATTGTGTTTCTCTCTCTGTGACATCATAGGCTTTAAGATTTGAAGAGGGACAGGGTTAGTTTATAGTATCTTTTAATTACTGGTTGCAGAGGGGTCTAGGAGACCATGACACATGCTATCTAAAGTATAATCCAATAAGTAAAACAAACATTGTGTTGTAAGTTATTAAGTAGAACCAAAAGTTCTACAAAATCAAAATATATAATGAAATAAAAAATGTGAGGGCATAAATGCTCCTATACTAGGTCTTTTTCTTTTTACAGTCATCATTTTACATATTTCTGGTTACACTTTTCTACTGGGTATCCAAGACTAAAGAGGTGGTCCCCAATTGGCATGTTTTTCCTACACTTAAGGTAAGACTAGTCGCCTCAGTGAATTCATGAGGAAGTGCATGATTTCTTCAGTCCAAGAGTCAGGATGGGTCTGTGGATAACGTGGATTCACCAGGAAACATTGAGACTAATTCCCCCTTCAGCAACCCTCCTCTTTTACCTGAATATGCACGTTGGTGCCTAGTCTCGTGGGTCTTTCTCCTCTCCCTGATTGGGAGCTTGTATAACTCTCCAGAGTTGTACATCCCTTAGGGAGTACTGCAACACTATAAAGTGAAATTTTAAAGTTGTAATTCAACGAGGGATATCTGGGCATTATTTTAGTATCCCTAGGTCCTTCCTATAACTTAATTTTTCCATAATTACAAACAAAAGAGTATATAATTTACAAAAATAATATTCCCCAAATACAACTTAATTAAACATATGAAATAATTAATGGAGAAGATATAGCATAATTTACCCAATAGAATGTTTTACTATTGTATTGAACCATTAGCAATGTGAATAGTGGAAGATATGTGACCTAATAACATCATTAAATGCATGACAAGGTTAAAATTAAGAAATTCACAATTTATTTAGAAACAAATTGCATCCGTAATGAAATATAAATAAAAATGCTCTGTAAAACGGGCATGGTGGTCTACCCTGTGACCCTAGGGACGAGAGAAGCTTTGCAAGGTAAAAGCCAGGCTTCATAAATTAGTGAGGCCCTATACAACTTAGCAAACCCTATCTCTAAATTAAAAAAAAAATCTGGGGATGCATTTTACTTATTAAGTGCCCCTAAGTTTAAGTAAAAGAATAAAAACTAAAAATTTAAAATTTCATATAAATCTTAAGATACTTCTGTAATAATCAACTATGAGAATTATGTTTTCTCCAGTTTTTAAAATGAGAATATTAGTAATTGTTGATTTATAGTAAAATTATATCCTTTTAGGGATGCATTATTATATATTTGTATTTCCTTATTTCTACAATATCAGCTGAAGATGTTATAAAATTTTTCAGCAATTGTGAAAAGAAATTATCCATTTTCTACATCTAAATGATTTTTTCCCTCCTAGGTCCCAAATGCTTCAAGGGATGGGCTATAGATAAGAAAAATACTACAATTTTTATATTTTTCAAGGTGATTTTTTTATTGTAAATATTTTGCTGTTATCCAAGGTACATACTTTGGACAAATGCTGCTCCACACTTGGTACAGGTATGAGGTAAGAGATTGAAAAATGTCTGAAATTTGAATACTGTCTTGGACACATTCTTTGGGTTTCTATATGCTGTAAATTCTCCAGTGTTTTAAAATGTTTGATCAATGGCCAAAAGCTTTGCAAAAATTTTTCCACATGTCCTCTCTCTCTCGTATGAATTCTTAGGTGCTGAGTAGGGTGTGAACAACTGTTGGAGACTCTGTTACCAATTTAACAATTGTATAATTTCTGTGCTATCATATCTCTGGTGTGAAATAGTGTTGAACTACTGTGAAATAAGGGTTGGTTAATCCTTAAAGACACTGATGCAATGTTTTCATTTGTAAAACTTCTGTCTAGTATAAAATCTATAATGTTTAGTAAGATGTGATCATCTATTTTAAAAGGTTTGCCTTTCTTGACATTTACAGGACTTTTCTCTAGTATAGGTTCTCTGGTGTTAAGTAAGTGATGCTTGTTGATTAAAATCTTTGCCACATTCTCTACATTTGTAGAGCTTCTCTCTAGTATGAATCCTGTTGTGGTGATCAAGATTTGAGTTTCTATTAAAACTCTTGCCACACACTTTACATTTGTAGGGCATCTCACCACTATGAATCCTGTTTTGGCATTCAAGATGTGAGTTTCTATTAAAAATTTTGCCACACACTTTACATTTGTAGGGCTTCTCTCCAATATGAATTCTCTGGTGATTTTTAAGGCTTGGTTTTTGACTAAAAACTTCACAATTTTAAAATGTATAAGTGGGGCATCTCTCCAGGGTGTGTCCCCTGGTGACAAATAAGATTGGAGGTTTTATTAGAAGTTTTGTTACATTCTTTGCATTTGCATGGCATATCTCCTGTATGAACACTGTGATGTTGAACAAAGTTCTTGAGTGTCTTCTATTCTTCACATTGGTATTTATTAATTTATTCTCCTCTGCAGAATAAATTTTTTGGGTTTGAGTAAGAGTTTTAAACTTTTTTAAGGCTTTGCCACAACTTTTACATTTACAGATCTTGTCTTCAGTATAAATACTCTGATGCTTCACTGTAGAGAATCAGATGTGACTGCGTTATTATTACTGTCCTTGATGGAGTCTGCCTGCAAATGGGATATTCTGTCAAGGTATAGATAGGTAATAGCGGACATGCTTGAAAACGAGGTGTCTGCTGTCCTTGGGAAGACTTGCCTGCAAATGGGATGTTCTGCCAAGTGGGCTAGGAGGGCGCTAAGAAAAATTTTATTATCTGTTCTTAACAAGAGCCGAGCTCAGCATGCTTCAGGCCGAGAATAGATTAGCCATGAGAAGCAGGTCACTTCTGATTAGAAAGTAAAACTTCTGTGTGCTATGTTTAATTAGCTGAAAGACCTGATTCATTGATGTTGGAAGGCTGCCTTCTTTGTTCACAATACTATAAAAAGATGTCTTGCACACAATAAAGGACTTTTTTTTCTGCTGCTTCTTAGCTTGCTCTGCTTCTTTTTTCTTTTCCTATGATGACCTGCAAGTGAATTACTGCAATATTTGGCATAGTCTGCAGGATCCAGCACCGAAAGCGTAAGCACCCCGCGTTAAGAAAACAAAAGGGGGGCTTTCGCGATTAACAAAATATCAAAAGGTATCACCCCAGGTTGAAAGAAACTTTAGGGGGACTTTCAGAACTAACAAATGCTGAAAGGTATCGCCCCAGGTTGAAGGAGACTTTGGTGGGACTTTCAGAACTAACAAAATATCAAAAGGTATTGCCTCAGGTTGAAAGAATCTTTAGGGGGACTTTCAGAACTATATCGAAAGGTATCGCCCCAGGTTGAAAGAAACTTTAGGGGGACTTTCAGAACTATCATGGGAAACTCCCAGTCCTTAAAGGAACAATATATGGAGTTACAGGATTATTATATTCCATAGGTGTGAAAACATCTCATAAGAGACTCAAGGAGTTATTTAAAATTATAGAATGTCATTGTCACTGGTTCCTGTATCAAACTAAGATCCAGTTAAATTTAGGGGAATTGAAATTGGTTCAAAAAGAGCTTTGTAAGCAGCTTCAGGCTGGGAATGTTATTTCTTTGAAGATTTGGACATTGTGTAGCGCTATTACTCAAGCATTACAATTATTAGAAAGCAATAATAAAAAGGGCTCTCTTTGTGAAAGACAAGTTTATACATCAGAATCTGATAATAAGGTTAACAAAACGGAGCCCAAGGAGGATATTTGTGATACTATAGATGACTCTCCTAAATCAGATGTGGGTGATAATAAAGATTCAAAAAGTTCCAATAGTGACTCCAATGTGAAAGAAATTATGGAAGCCTTTGAGGATAAAATGAAATTATAAAAGCAAACGTCTTCTCTTAAACCTACTACTCCTTCTAATGCTTCTCTCTTTCCAATGACAGAGTATAGAGTTGATGTGGGTAGAGAACAACAACGTTTTTCATTTCCTCTTACTATGATACATGATGATGATGATCTTGCACCTCCTCCTGGTTGTTTTGTTGATCCACCACATTTGTTTCCTATAACTAGACAAGAAAACTTTCAAAATCCCCCAATGATTGATGTTCACTATACTGCAGTGAAATACAAGTTTATAAAGGATTTAAAAGCTACAGTCTTTCAATATGGCCCTCAGTATCATTTTGTGTTAGATATGTTAGAAAATTTCTGAACTTCTAAATTACTTACTCCTTTGGATTGGGAGGCACTAGCCAAAACAGTTTTGGAGGGATCTCAGTGGTTACAATTGAGAAGTTGGTGGGAAGATTAGGCACAAAAACAACAAAATCCCCCAGGACCTATGGAGGATAAGTTAATGGGGGAGGGTAATTACAGTGCCTTTAGAGAGCAGGCTCAATATACAGATCCAGATCTTCAACAAGTTCAACAGGTTTTCTTAAGAGCTTGGAGATGTGTGATACCTACTAGTCAAGCACAACCTTCCTTTACTAAAACTGTACAAGAGGCTAGTGAACCTTATACTGATTTTCTTGCAAGACTGCGTACTACTGTAATGAGGGCAGTGGGTCAAGATCAAATAGCAAACGTATTACTGGAAAAATTAACATTTGAAAATGCAAATCCTAAACGTAAGTACATTTTGGGGCCATTAAAGGGCAAAACGCCTCATTGAATGAATATGTGAGAGCTTGTGCTGGAGTGAGAGGAATTGAACATCAAAGCTTCTGTTTTTGCTGTAGGCATGACTGGAGCCCTTAAACCCAATAAATCAGGAACTTGTTTCAATTATAAAATCAGGTCATTTTAAAAGGGATTGTTAAAAAAAAAAAAAGGTAATTTTTATGGCACTTTCTAATTACTGGCCGGTCATTTTTTCTAGGACTCTTGCTTTTTCTTAGATTCTGTATTTTTTGAGCTCATAATTTTGATTCTACAGACCTAAGTTAATGTTTTCCTGATCAGTTCTATTTTTGATCAACTGCGGAGTACTTAAGTATTACAATGGAAATTTCACCTAAAATAGCTATAAGTCCTTTATTTTGTTGTGTTTGCACACTTGTATTATGTGTTGTTTGTCTGTACATATATCTATATATCATGTACATGATATAAAGATTGATATACATGTATAGAGCACTTGTAAATATTAAAAAAATGGATCCAAATATTTTTAATTCACTGATTTATGTGTTTCAATTTAAATTGGGTAAACAGATAAAAAATAAGATGTCTTTATCATGTTAATGTCTGATGTGCTTTGGTTCTAGGACTTTTCTTCTACAACAACAAATAAATGGCTAACACTGTTCATTATACTTGTCTAATGTTTTGATAAAATAAGTAAATTAATTAGACATAAGATTATTAATTTAAGAGTACTTTTGTTAAATATCTGATTGATCTACAAGGTTAATATGCTAAATGTTAAATATAACATTAAATGCTTTTAACTCGTTAAATTACATTAGATAAAATTATTGATAGTTTTTTAAGTTGGTAAATAATAAAAATAAATAAATAAATAAATAAATAAATGGTTGCCTTGTCATCCCTAATATTTTGACACTATATTTTCATAATATGGTAAACAGATGTGATTAATTGTGTATTACAAATAACAAAATATCTCTTATTAAAAAGGAATAATTTGCCTAAATTCAAAAATTTTCAAGGATTATTTGAAACTGTAAATATAGAAGGGGTTAAGAGAAAAAAAAATAGAAGGTTCTAGGTATGTATTTAATACAAAAAATGTGTTTCTGGAAGGGAGTAAATAAAAGTATTTAGGCAAGTGATAAAGAATGTCTATGTATGTTGGCTATGTAGGTTTAAGTAAGTGATAAAGAAGGTCTATGTACATTGGCTATAATGTAAGATTTTTAAGCAAATAATCTTGAAGAAATTAAGGATTATAAAACCATGGTTAAACAACAACTGTTATTTTGCAATATTCTAATATGTTATTTCTTTAAGAGCTAAATTAATTAACATAAAACATCAGTAGTAATTATGGTACTACAATTTGAGCAGAGAGGAAACATTACAGAGTTATGAATACTATCAATAGTGCTGTGTGCACTCAAAGAAAGCATTCTCAGTTTCCTTCCCCATGCAATAAAAAATCATGCAGTTGAAAGATACACTAGTTACTGATTAGATAACACATACATGTGTTTGTGACATTAAGTATGTGGGCAGCTGCTCATTTTGGCAGGTCAGTTCCAATAGATAAGCAAGACACTCTCTTCACACCAGTGTTTCTTTGAGTAATACTATGAAAGCAAGAGAGAAAGCAAAAGGAACAGACACAGGTAACTGCATTGCCAGACTAGGAAAACCCCAAAACTGAACCTTTGTACTAGGGAGTCCCAAAGAGCTTTTCAGGGTCCTGACTTGGAAGTCCTGGGCAGAGCATCCTCTCCACAGGTGAGAGTCTGAAGTCTTGTTCTAAATTGTATTTAAACTGTGGCTGAATAAATACAAGTTAGAAAAAAGAAAGCTTCATTCTAACAGCTTGCATGACCTAGTCATCCCCTGTCAAGAACAGGTCAGATCCCGGAGGAGGCAGTGATAGCCTTGAGATGACCAAATAAATTGGGGTTCCAATGGCTGAGCCACAGAGCCAGATCTATTGAGAAATCAGCATTCCTTAGCTGTTTTATCAAGGATATGCAGACTCATACAGGCACATGCAAAGGGAAGATCTTTAGTATTTTCCTTAGACATCTAGTAATGAATCTTCCCTCTGGGCCTAATAATAGTTAAAACTCTAACATGTAAAATAAAGCCAGTTTTCTGTGTAACATAACATGGAGTGGAGATAAGCTTGAAACCTAGAGATTTACCTTTTGGAATAAAGAATGGTTTGAATATTATTCTCCTAGAATTTATAATTTCAATATTTTTTTTCCAAATGAAGTTAAATGAAATGTTTGTGGATGGTGTTTTCTTGACCCAAAGACATATGCAGAGAATATTGTGTTTTTACTTTTTTACTTTTTTTATTTCAATCAAAATTGTGTTTTTCTCTCTCTGGTGTCATGGGCTCCTGGAGCTGTAAGATCTGAAGAGGGACAGGGTTAGGTTATAGTATCTTATAATTACTGGGTTGTAGAGGGGTCTGGGAGACCATGACACATGCTATCCGTGGTAAAATTCAATAAGTATAACAAACATTACATTGTACGTTATTAAGGAGAATGAAAACTGTCTATAAAATCAAAATATATAATGAAATGAAAAAGATGGGGTCATAAATGCTCATATAGTATGTCTTTTTATTTCTACAGTCATCATTTTACATGTATCTGGTTACACTTTTCTATGGGGTATGAAAGACAAAAGAGGTGGTCCTATATTGGGATGTATTTCCTAAACATGAGGTCAGTCTAGTCTCTTCAGTGATGAACGTCATGGAATTCATGAGGAACTGTATGGGTTCTTCAGTCCAAAAGTCAGGATGGGACTTTGGAACACGTGGTTTCCCCGGGAAACATTGAGACTAATTCCTCCTTCAGCAACCCATTAGAAGAAATATATTCTTTAAAAACGGCTGTAAATTTATTCTTAAAGAAATATACAGCTCCTCAAAAGTAAATGGAATACATTGATTTTTTTTCAGATAATAATTATTTTGGTGTCTATTGACCATAAAATTTTTATCATAAATAGGGACTATTAATAGGATTTGTCTATTTTAATAGAATTTTTGAACTTTACTCTCACCTATATTTTCCCATTATTTCCTTAGTTGGAAAAAGTCAAGGTCATTCTTTCCATATCTTACCTCTCTCTCTTTTATTCCTTCCTCTGATAAAATTTTTCGAGGATAATGAGAAGTCATGTCTGTAATAAATAAAAATAACGATCATGTTTACTTACTGTACTGGGCTGAATATAATTTGCAAACATGAGAAATTACAGCAATAAAAGAACATCAGCAGGAAAGTGAATTATTAAATCCAAGTCCATTGTTACTGCAGAAATATATAAATTAAATAAAAATATACTCAGAAAATTACTTTGAGAACTTTTCAAATCAGTTTAGTGTTCACGGTATACAAAATGAGTACATTATTAGAGAGAGTAATAGAGAAAAATACATTGTGTTACACAAACCCTTTTCTTCTTCACAATATATTTTTTAAAAATCGACCAACTTTCTTCTGTTTCTTTAAAAAATAAAAAATGAAACGTGAATATTTGGGGAATGTTCAAAAACGGGTTTCTGCTTAGCAACAAAAAAACATGGCTAAACAAACTGTAAAAAAAAGTTATGAATTACTCAAAGGGGATAATAAATTATCATTTAAAAGAAGTTTACTGAACTAAACCGATACTCGAAAAATAAAATAAAATTAGTCCAGAATTGTTAGAAGTAATAAGCAGAAAATGTGTGTTGAAAGACTTTAGAAAATGTCTGAAAGAGTCATGTTGCTGTGTACAATCACCCCTAAGAGGTTGAGCCAGAAGAATCAGAATTTCAAGTCCAGCCAATGTAAAAAATGAAAAGTGGTGAATGGCCCTTAAGTTCTCTTTCCAGTACTAATAAACGTACTTCAGAAAATATGAAAAATAAAACATCCAAGAAGCTCAGTTATCTCCAAGTGGTAAATACTCAAAGCAGTTTTAATCCAAGTTGTAAAACTTACACAGAATATTCAGAGCAACCAAGGTAAAAAGATGGGTCACCAGAAATGGGTTAACTATATAATTGTGAAATCCTTACTCAAAACTTTACAATACAGAAAGGTATTTGGGGCTAGTTTCAAGGGATGAAAGAATAAAATTATCAACCAAGACATTATATTCACAGCTACTATCTTTCAAATGAGAAAGAAAAGGAAAACTTTAAGGATATAAAAATGCACACACTACTCATCAACACTATATCTGTTCTCTATAATGTATTAGAGCTAATCCTTTATACTAAAATGTAAGTGTGCACAGCAACACAAGTCATATGAAATTTTAAACATTTCCTGACACAAACAATTCTATTTTATTGTAATGATGGGTCTCAAAACATGTGATGTTGAAATAGAATTTGAAAGACAAATGAATAAAAACAAAACTGTAAATAGACATATACACCTGTAACAATAATATAATTTTTAAAGGACACATACAAATATTCAATTTTTTAATAAAGTGAAGTCAAGTTGATTCTCATACAAAGTATGAATAGGAGATTCTTCATTTTATATATTTTGTTGACAAATGCAAGATTACAAAATTCTGATCAAAACAAACCTTGGCTATCTGAATTAACTGTAAAAATTACAACTGTAGGTAGTCCACAGGAAACTCTAAATCTAAGGACACACACACATACTGAAAGCAAAAGGATATAAGAATGTCACATACAAAACTGACTGAACAAAATTGGGAGTCTAAATTATAGTACACAAAACATAGTTTAAGACAGTTACAGGACATAATTCAAGTGTCTGAAATAGTAGATATATAATTTAAAAAATCTGCAGCTACATACTGAAAAATAAGAGTCATCAGAAAATCATGCAGTTGAAGCTAGATCATTTCATGACTCTTTAGAACATGTACATCTATAAGGCAAGATAGTAAGAGAAACAATAAAAGTGAAAGATACATGAACTTGGATGCCATTTTAAAATCTGAGGTGAATGTTGGTCCACAATCTGACTTCCATAATAAGACCCCTACAGCACAAGAATTAAAAATCCAGAATCAATAAATGGGATAGATTCAACCCAAAAGCTGCTTCTTAGCAAAAGAAACATAATGTGAAGAGAGAACCTACAGATTTGTATAAAATATTTACCACATGTACCTCAGATAAAGCATGAATCTCTATGGTATATAAAGAACACAAAATTAACACAAACAACAACAAAAAACCCAGATAACAATTTGGCTAAGTAACTGAACAGACAAGTAAATCAAAATTACTTTAAGATTTTATTTCATTTCAGTCCGAATGGCAATCATCAATATTACAGGCAACAATAAATGTTGGTGAGGATGTGGGGGAAAAAGAACACTCAAACTTTGCTCATGGGACTGACTACAAGTTTGTGCTACACCATGGAAAGCATTATGGAGGCTCCTTGCAATACCAGGATAGAACCACCATTTGACCCCACTATCCCTCTCCTCGTTCTGTACCCAAAGAACTTAAAAACAGCATACTACAGGGACACAGCCACACCAATGTTTGGAGCAGAACAATTCACAACAGCTAAACCATAGAACAAACATAGGTGTCCTTCAACAGAAGGATGGATAATTAAGTGTTATTATATATATCCCCCCAAAATGGAATATTTCTTAGCTTTAAAGAGGAATGAAACTATGGCATCTGGTGGTAAATGGATGGAGTTGAAAAATGTTGTGCTGAGTGAAATAAGCCAACACAAACACACACACACAAACACAAAGGCCAAATGTTCTCTCTGATAAGTGGATGCTGATTCACAATGGGGGGTGCGGAGAATAGTTACTTTAGATTAAGTAGAGAGGAGTGGAGGGAAGCGAGGGGATATGGGGATAGGAAGGATAGTAGAATGAAACACACATTACATATAATATATAATATATGTGGATGCTAAACCACTCAACAAGGGAGGGGGTGATAGAATAGAAATTCAGTGGATTAGACAAAGTTGGAATAAAGGGAAGATGAAAATAGGAATAGAAATGACAGTAGAATGAATCAAAAACAACTTTTCTGTGTTCATATATAAATACACCACAAATGAAGGTCCACACCATGTATACCTCAAGAATGGAATGCTAACTAAAATGAGTTTTACTCCATGTATAATATGTCAAAATTTGCTCTACTGTCATATATACGTAAAAAAGTAAGAAATTTTAAAAATGATAAGGGAAAATTTGTATACAGAGAAGTTTTGTGAGTAAAAAACTCTTCGATAAATACTAATGTCATTAAGGTTAAATAAAATTATAAAAGAGTACCTTGAGCCCATACAAAATAATAAATAATGGTAAATAGAGTTGCCAAAGACAGTCTGTGCAACTATCTATTATCACAAAATTTTTGGTTTACAACTCTTTTCTATTCGTTTTAAAAAGCAGCACAAGAGAAATACTTACAAGTTGAGCAGAGAGGAAACATTACATAGCAGTGTTGTGAATGCTATTAAGAGTGCTGTGTGTGGGGCTGGGGATGTGGCTCAAGCGGTAGTATGCTCGCCTGGTATGCATGCGGCCCGGGTTCGATCCTCAGCACCACATACCAACAAAGATGTTGTGTCCGCTGAGAAGTAAAAAATAAATATTAAAAATTCTCTCTCTCTCTCTCTCTCTCCTCTCTCACTATCTCTTAAAAAAAAAGAGTGCTGTGTGCACTCAAGGAAAGCATTCTCAATTTCCTCCCCCATGCAATAAAAAATCATGAATTTGAAAGACACACTAGTTACTGATTAGATAACACATACATGTGTTTGTGACATTAAGCATGTGGGCAGCTGCTCATTTTGCCAGGTCAGGTCCAATAGATAAGTAAGACACTGTCTTCACACCAGACAGTGTTTCTTTGAGTAATACTATGAAAGCAAGAGAGAAATCAAAAGGAATACACACAGGCAACTGTCTTGCCAGACTAGGAAAACACCAAAACCAAACCTATGTACAAGGGAGTCCTAAACAGCTTTTCAGGGACCTTACTGAAAGGCCCTGGGAAGAGCTTCCTCTCCACAGGTGAGAGTCTGAAGTCTTGTTCTAACTTGTATTTAAAGTGTGGCTGAATCAATATAAGTTAGAACAAAGAAAGCTTCATTCTAACAGCTTGCATGACCTAGTGGTCCCATGAAGAACACTATATCCTCCCAAGAACACGTCAGATCCCAGAGGAGGGAGTGATAGCCTTGAGATGAGTAATTAAATTGGGGTTCCAATGAGTGAGCCACTGAGCCAGATTCATAGAGAAATCAGTATTCTTTAGCTGTTTAATCAAGGATATGCAGACATAATGCAGGCACATGGAAAGGTAAGATCTTTAGTATTTTCCTTAGACTTCTAGTACCGAATCTTCCCTCAGGGCCTTATAAATAGTTAAAACTCTCATATGTAAAATTAAGAAAGTTTTCTGTGTAAAACAACATGGAGTGGAGACAAGCATGAAACCTAGAGATTTACACTTTGGAGTAAAAAATAGTGTGAATATTATTCTCCTAGAATTTATCATTATATTTCAATATTTATTTTCCCAAATAAAGTTAAATGACATGTTTGTGGGTGGTGTTTTGTTGACCCTAAGGGGCCACACATGAAGATAATATTGGGTTTTTACTTTTTGAACAGGACTTGTAGATGAGAATCTAGAGGTTTATTTCAATCAACATTGTGTTTCTTCTCTGTGGTGTCATGGGCTCCTGGAGCTGTAAGATCTGAGGAAGGACAGGGTTAGTTTATAGTATCTTATAATTACTGGGTTGTAGAGGGGTTTGGGAGAACATGGCACATGCTATCTATCATATAATCCAATAAGTATAACAAGCATTATATTGTAAGTTATTAAATAAAATGAAAAAGGTCTATAAAATCAAAATATATAATGAAATAAAAAATTTGGGGGCATAAATGCTCCTATATAATGTCTTTTTCTTTTTACAGTCATCATTTTACATGTTTCTGGTTACAGTTTTTTACTGGGTTTCCAAGACTAAAGAGGTGGTCCTATATTGGGATGTTTTTAATACACTTGAGGTCAGTCTAGTCTCCTCAGGGATGAATGTCATGGAATTCATGAGGAATTGCATGGTTTCTTCAGTCCAAAAGTCAGGATGGGCCTTTGGACCATGTGGTTTCCCCGGGAAACATTGAGACTAATTCCTCCTTCAGCAACCCTCCAGAGGAAATATATTCTTTAAAAATGGCTGTAAATTTATTCTTAAAGAAATATACAGCTCCTCCAAAGTAAGTGGAATACATTGAATTTTTTTTTAGATAATATTTATTTTGGTGTCTTTTGACCATAAAATTTTTATCATAAATAGGGACTACTAATTGGTTTTGTCTATTTTAATAGAATTTTTGAACTTTACTCTCACCTATATTTTCTCATTTTTTCTTAGTTGTAAAAAGGCAAGGTCATTCTTTCCATATCTTCCCAATCTCTCTTTTATTCTTTCCTCTGTGGAAATTTCTGGAGAATGATGAGAAGTCATGGCTGTAATAAATAAAAGTAACAATCATGTTTACTTACTATACTGGGCTGAATATAATTTGCAAACATAAGAAATTACAGCAATAAAGGAACATCAGTAGGGCAGTGAATTACTAAATCCAAGTCCATCGTTACTGCAGAAATATATAAATTAAACAAAAATATACTCAGAAAATTACAATGAGAATTTTCCAAATCATCTTAGTGTTCACTGTATACAAAATGAGTACATTACTAGAGAGAGTAATATAGTAGAGAAAAATACATTGTGTTACACAAAGCGTTTCCTTCTCCACAATAGATTTAAAAAAAAAAACTGCCAACTTTCTTCTGTTTCATTAAAAAATAAAATATGAAACATGTGAATATTTGGGGAATGTTCAAAAAAGGGGTTTCTGCTGAGCAACCAAAAACAAACAAAAAAATATGGTTAAATCAACTGTAAAAAAAAGTTATGAATTACTCAAAGGGGATAATAAATTATCATTTAAAAGAAGTTTACTGAACTAAACTGACACTTGAAAAATAAAATAAAATTAGTCCAGAATTGTTAGAAGTAATAAGCAGAAAATGTGTGTTGAAAGACTTTAGAAAATGTCTGAAAGAGTCATGTTGCTGTGTACAACCACCCCTAAGAGGTTGAGCCAGAAGAATCAAAATTTCAAATCCAGCCAATGTAAAAAATGAAAAGTGGTGGATGGCCCTTAAGTTCTCTTTCCAGTACTAATAAACATACTTCAGAAAATATGAGAAATAAAACATCCAAGAAGCTCAATTATCTCCAAGTGGTAAATACTCAAAGCAGTTTTAATCCAAGTTGTAAAACTTACACAGAATATTCAGAGCAACCAAGGTAAAAAGATGGATCACCAGAAATGGGTTAACTATATAATTGTGAAATCCTTACTCAAAACTTTACAACACAGAAAGGTATTTGGGGCTATTTTCAAGGGATGAAAGAATAAAATTATCAACCAAGACATTATATTCACAGCTACTATCTTTCAAATGAGAAAGAAAAGGAAGACTTTAAAGATATAAAAATGCACACACTATTCATCAACACTAGATCTGTTCTCCATAATGTACTAGAGCTAATAATTTATACTAAAATGTAACTGTGCACAGCACACAAGTCATATGAAATTTTAATTATTTCCTGACACAAACAATTCTGTTTTATTGTGATGATTGGTCTCAAAACATGTAATCTTGCAATAGAATTTGAAAGACAAATGAATAAAAACAAAACTGTAAATAGGCATATATATCTGTAACAATAATTTTTAAAGGACACATACAAATATTCAATTTTTAATAAAGTGAAGTCAAGTTGATTCTCATACAAAGTATGAATAGCAGATTCTTCATTTCTATATATTTTGTTGACAAATGCAAGATTACAAAATTCTGATCAAACAAACCTTGGCTATCTGAATTAACTTTAAATATTACAACTCTAGGTAGTCCACAGGATACTCTAAGTCTAAGGACACACACATACTGAAAGAAAAAGGATATAAGAATGTCACATACAAAAGTGATTGAATAAAACTGGGCTATCTGAATCATACTACACAAAACATAGTTCAAGACATTTACATTACATAAAAGATATTTAAAATTTTAAAAAAACTTTTGAAAAGAGGGAAAAATAGAGAAAAGGAACCTTTCCCTAGGATTAAGAGTAAATACATTTGCAATGTACATTCTACTTCCCAAACACACAAAGAAAACACCAAGAGAGTTGAATAAAAACAAAGAATCACTGTCATCCTAGGAGACATCAATCCCCACTTACTGAAAAGGGGAATACAGTGAAGCAAAATGGTAACTGCAAAGCATAAGACTATGAAAATATTTTGAAACTATTGTAGACTAATATAATCCCTGTTCTTAATCACAGGTGGGATATTATGTTGGATAGACCAATTTTATGTATTAATACAAAGGTAAATAAATATTTAAGTGATAGTTATTTTGTAACCAATATGGAATAAAAATTTGAATTTAAAAGTAAAATGGATGTTCAAAAATCCTTAAATATGTGTCAGTTGATTGAACACTCTTGGGCGTGCTGTTGTTCAAAAATTAAAAGTTAAAATTAAAAGATGCTTATTAAAATTAAAGTTAACAACAGGTTCCAGGTAATATTCATCAAACTCCCATTGTTAATTTTTTTTTCTTTTTTGCAGAGAAATCTATCCTTTAAATTTTAAAATTATCCCACAAAATACAAATAAAATTAGAAGAATATTTCCCTGCTAAAAAATATACTAAAAGTTACAGCATTCAATTGTAAATGCAGACATGGAGTTAGGTACATGGAATTCTGAGTGAGTGTGGTAATAAGCCCTCACATCAATAGCAAATTTAAAACATTGCACACCAGTGTTGTTACCCTGTTATTCAACAGAGCCATCATGGGGTATGCAAACCAAATATCCCTTTAAAAGAATGGATGAGACAATTTGGAATATAGAAAGTATAGAACTTTGAAGTCAAAGAATTTATTCTAATTATATATTTTACAAAACGTATGTACACTAGGTTAACTGAAACATGTCACAGAAAGAATATCACAGAATCCTATGAATATGACATCTCTAAACTAAAAAAAAAAGAAGCTTTCTGAACAAAAGAGAATGGTTTTGTGATGGGGAGACAGAAATGATACCTTGTTTCTTAGGAATTGATATTTTTTTGAGATGTAAAATTTTTAGATGTACATTGCATAACAATTTGAATTAATGTTACTGAACTCTATATTTAAATTTTGGAAACAGTAAGTTTTATTTTGTGGTTTTGATTACAATGAAAATTACAAACAACACATAAAAGAGAATTGCAACTTTTTTCAAAGCTACATTTAAATAATATGGTATTTATTCTATAAATAAGAACAAACTCTTCTATATACAAATGATGGGCATGCATGTAATCTCAGCTACTAGAAAGTCTCAGGCAGGAGAATTGCAATTTCAAGACATCCTCAATAATGGAGTGAGAACCTCTCTCCAACTATGAGTGAAAAGGAGCTTGGGGTGTAGTTCAGCATTTGAGTATCACTGCCTTCAAGCCCATTACACTTACATATAGAAAACTTCAATTTCTACGTACATAGGAAGAATGAAACCCCAATCAAGATATAATGCAAAAGTCATAGACAAAAGAGGCTGAATATTTATACAAGCCAAAACACATACAACATTATTGGCAATATCAACCAGGGTCATGCATATCTTAATTTGTGAAGCAATTAACTGATATGAGGAAACCCAGTCTGTAACATGGAACCTACTGGACACAATAAAAAAATAAAGAAAAAAATAACCAATCAAATTGTAAATATTCACAAATGTATTATTTTGCAAATCCTCTTATTCAACTACAATTTCCACCATCTCTCAAAAGATCAGGCTTTGTCCATCTTGACAGGAATATCATGGAAGATAATTTCACAGAAAATCCATTACATATGTTGAGAAAGAACACTGATAAGGAAATTTTAGTGAAAAAAAGTGTACAAATAAGATTAGAGAAACTGACTTATGATAGTAATGTATTACAATGGGTGGACCTAGAGGTCTCCAGAATTGTGCAAGAATTCCCTGCAAATAATTTAAGAGGGGCTGGAGTTGTAGACTAGTGGTACAGAACTAGCCTAGCATGTATGAGGCTCTGGGTTCGATCCTCAGCACCACATATGGATAAATGTGAAATTCATTAACAATTAAAAAATATTTTAAAAATATTTCAGATACTATTGACACAAGGCAAGGGGAGTGTTTTGTTGTTAATTTGCATGTATGGAGAAATTACTGGAGGGGAGTGGATTATTAAATCCAGTCTATCATTACTGTAGAAATATATAAATCAAGTAAAAATACACACAGAAAATTACTTTGAAAATTTTCCTAATCATCTTTTTGTTCACAGTATCCAAGATGAGTACATTACTATGGAGAATAATATAGTAGAGAAAAATACATTCTGTTACACAAAGACTTTCCTCCTTCAGAATATATTTTCAAAATCTACTAACTTTCTTCTGATTCATTACAAAATAAAAATATGAATCATGTGAATATTTGGGGACTGTTCAAAAAGGGCTTCCTGCTTACCAACAGAAAAAAAAACATGACTAAATCAACTGTAAGCAATGTTATAAATTACTCAAAGGGAATAGTCAATTATCATTTAAAAGATGTTTACTGAAGTAAACCAACATACAAAAACAGAATAAAAATTAGTCAAGAATTGTTAATAGTAATAAGCAGAAAATGTGTGTTGAAAGACTTTCTTTAGAAAATGTCTGAAAGAGTCAGTGGTGGTTGCACATAGCAACATAGGAGGTTGAGCTAGAGCATCAAAATTTGAAGGCCAGACAAAGTAAAAAATGCAAAGTGCTAAATTGCCCTTATGTTCTCTTTCCAGTACTAATAAACACATCTCAGAAAATAGGAAAAATGAAACATCCAAGCAGCTCAGTCTTCTCCAAGTTGTAAAGACTCAAAGTAGGTTTTAATCCAAGTTTAAAAACTCAGGATACTGACAGTATCCAAGAGAAAAAGATGGGTCACCTAGAAATGTGTAACTATATAATTTTGAAATCCTTAGTCGAATCTTCTCAACACAGGAAGGAATTCAAGTCTATCTATATTCAAGGGATGAAAGAATAAAATTATCAACCAAGACATTATATTCACACCTACTACCTTTCAAAAGAGAAGGAAAATGAAGTCTTTAAACATATAAAAATACACACACTACTCATCAACACTGGATCTGTTCTCCAAAAAGTACAAAAGGTAATCCTTCATAATAAAATGTAAGTGCACACCATCATAAGTCATATAAAATTTTAAGCATTTCTTGGCAAAAACAATTCTATTTTATTGTAATGATGGGTCTCCAAACATGTAATTTTGCAATAGAATTTGAAAGTAAAAAGCATAACAACAATACTGTTAATAGGCATATATACCTATAACAAAAATATAATCTTAAAAGGACACATAAATATATTCATTTTTTTAAAATAAAGTGAAGTCAAGTTGATACTCATACAAAGTATGAGTAGGAGATTCTTCATTTTTAGAGTTTTTTGTTGGCAAATGCAAGATTACAAAGTTCTGCTCAAAACAAAACTTGGATATCTGAATTTACTCTAAAATTTGGCAACTGTAGGTAGTCTACGGGATATGCTAAATCTAAGAACACACATATACTGTAAGCAAAAGTATATAATAATGACACATAGAAAAGTGATCGAACAAAACCTGGGCTGTCTAAATTATAGTACACAAAACATAGTTTAAGACAGTTATAGGACATAGAAGACGTTTTAAATTAAAAATAAATTTGAAAAGAGGCAAAAGAGAGAAAAGGACCCTTTCCGTAGGTTCTGAATTAAGAGTAAATCACTGTCATACTAAGGGACATAAATCCCCACTTACTGAAAACGGAAATACAGTGAAGCAAAATGGTAATTGCAAAGCATAAGACTTTGAAAATATTTTGAAACTACTATAGACTTACAGAATCCATGTTCTTAATCACAAGTGGGATATTATGCTGGTTAGGTCAATTTTATATACTAAAACAAAGGTTAATAAATATTTAAGGGATAGTTATTTTCTAACCAACATGGAATAAATTTTTGAAGTCAAAAGTGGTAGGGATTTTCAAAAATCCCTAAATATGTGTCACTTGATTAAACACTCTTTTGCATGCTGTTGTTCAAAATTGAAAGATTAAATTTAAACATGTTTATACTACTTAAAGTTAACTAGAGGCTACATGTAATATTCATCAACCTCCCATTGTTAAAAAAAATTTTTTGCAGAGAAATCTATCCTTTAAATTGTATGAATATCCCCCCAAATATAAATAAGATTATTTCCCTGCTAAAAAAATATACTAATAGTTATAGCATTTAATGGTAAATGTAAACATGGAGTCAGTAGAGGGAGTTCTTAGTGAATGTGCCAATAAGCCCTCACATCAATAGCAAATTAAAAACATTGCACACCAGTGTTGTTACATTGTTATTCAACAGAGCCATCATGGGGGATGCAAACCAAATATCACTTGAAAAGAATTATGAGCCATATTGGAATATAAAACTACAGAACTTTGAAGTCGAAGAATTTATTTTAATTATATATTTTACAAAATTGTGTACACTAGGTTAACTAAAATGTCACAGAAAGAATACTGCGGAATTCTACGAACGTGACATCTCTAAACTAAAAAAGAAGCTTTCTGAACAAAAGAGAATAGTTTTGTGATGAGGAGACAGAAATGAGCTCTTGATTCCTAAGCATTTTTTTTAGATGTAAACTTTGTAGAGATATACTGCATAACAAATTGAATTAATGTTACTGAACTGTATATTTACAATTTTGGAGACAGTAAGTTTTACTTTGTGGCTTTGATTACACTGAAAATTAATAGATAAAGAGAATTGCAACATTTCTCAAAGCTACATTTAAAATAATGTGGTCTTTATCCTATAAATAAGAACAAGCTCATCCATATACAAATGATGAGCATGCATGTAATCTCAGCTACTAGGAAGTCTGAGGCAGGGGAATTGCAAATTCAAGACATGCTCAATAACTTAGTGAGAAGGTCTCTCCAATATGAGTGAAAAGGAGCTCAGGGTGTAGTTCAGCAAGAGAGGATCATAGCCATCAATCCCCAATACAATTACACATAGAAAACTTCAATTTCTACGTACATGGGCAGAATGAAAAGCCAATCAAGATAAAATACAAAAGTCAGGGACAAAAGAGGCTTAATATTTATACAAGCAAATGCACATATAATATTTTGGAAACACAAACAAGAATCATACATATCTTAGTTTTTGAAGCAATTAACTGATATGAGGAATCCCAGTCTATAACATGAAACCTACTGTACACAATTTAAAAAAGAAATAAAAATAACCAAATTGTAAATATCCACAGATGTATTATTTTACAAATCCTCTAACTCAAATAAAACTTACACCATCTCTCAAAACAGCAGTCTTTGTCCAATTTGACATTCATTCCATGGCAGATTATTTCACAGAAAATCCATTACACACATTAGAAAGAACACTGATAAGGAAATTTAGAGAAAAAAATGTACAAATAATATTATAGAAACTGACTTATGATAGTAATGTATTACAAAGGGTGGACCAAGAGGTCTCTAGAAATGTGACAACTTTCCTGAAAATGACGGAAGAAGGGCTGGAATTGTAGACTAGTGTTAGAGAGCTTGCCAAGCATGTGTGAGGCCGTGGGTTCAATTCTCACCACCATATATAGATAAATAGGAAATTCATTAACAACTAAAAATATTTTTTAAATTATGGAAGAGCTGTCAGATAACATTAACACTCACAAGGCAAGGGGAGTGTTTTGTCGTTAATTTGAATGTATGGAGACATTACTGGAGGAAAAGGAGGATACTACATAATTTTACAGCACAAAACACCGCACAGGTTTTGCTATGATAACAAGAGAAAGAATTCAAGGCTTCTCAAAACATTTTCTGCTGCATAATGTCTCAATGAACCTTTTTGAATTTAGACTTCCTCCTCTACCTCAACTATGTCCTCTGCTATATGTGGGCCACAGAATTTGAAATCACTGCAATCCTCTAAGTCAACCATATGTAAAGTGAAAGATATATACTGTACCACCAAAGGAAAACATTAAGGATGAAAATAAACATCATTAACATTTTCTTGTCAGTACCAAGAACTTCCCCATCTTCTTTATTGAAAGCATAAATCTGCAACACATTCTTGTGGAGAAGTTCCCAAAAGATATACTTCAAGGGAAGAAAACTAAATAATGATAATTAGGAATTTGGAAGGAAAGTTATGCTCACCCACGAAGACTAGGTTGCTGTAGTTTTCCAACATCACTTCTCTATATAAATTCTGCTGAGCAGGATCCAGGCATTCCCATTCCTCCTCAGAAAAATCAATAGCCACATCCCCAAATGTCAATGGCTCCTGAAATAAAAATTGTTAGATCCAAAGAACATGAACCAAACCATTATTCAGTTTTTAATTTGAATTAAGAGTTTGTAGGACTGACTGTCATGTAGGAGAGTGACTTTAATTATGTAATAAGATATTTTCCTTTATCTAATTCAGAGGAAAATACATAAGTCCAAAAACAGTATATATATTCCATATCAGAGAGAAGTGAAGGATATATACCATGACCCAAGCACTGAATAAAAGCCCAACTCCTAACTTTTCTGCCATCAGTGAATGTGAAATTTGGTGGACATTCCAGATGCAAATCAGACTTATCAAAGATATTCTCATAAGGAGATTGTGCACAAGGGAGACAAAAAGACTGGCAAAAAAGTTTTTGAAAACAGTCTGGTACTTATTCTCTCTGCTTTCTATCCATGAGATAGATTGAGATCCCCAATACAATTAGTTTCAAGTATCATCCATGACACATTCCCAATGTTTAAAATATTCATAAAATATTAATGTTTGGAGACATGTAAAGTGACACTTTTACCTTGTGAAAAGAAAAACTTGAAACATTTCAAGTTCCATAAGCAGTTCAATGAGTGAGTCAATTTGGTACAATAGAATGAAAAATGGGTTACAGAAGACTTCAAGGAGGAGATTAAAAAATTCATAGAGGTAAACAAGAACATAGACACAACATATCAATATCTCTTGGACACTATGAATGCAGTACTAGGAGGAAACTTCATTGCATGGAGTTCATTCCTTAATAGAAGAAAAAGTCAATAATTGATCTCATACTTCATCTCAAAGCCCTAGAAGAACAAATCAACAGCAAAAGCAGTAGAAGGCAAGAAATAATTGAAATTAGAACTGAAATTGAATTATAAGAAACAAAATTAAACCTTGACAAAAAGTTGGTTCTCTGACACATCCCTAGCTATGCTAATGAAAAGAAAGAGAGAGAAAATTCAAATTACCAGCATACATGATGAAAAAGGCAATATCCCAACAGACACCACAGAAATAGAGAGGATATTTAGAAATTATCTTGAAAATGTGTACCCCAATAAAATAGAAGACACTGAACGCATCAACAAATTTCTTAAGTTATATGATATGCCCAGATTGAATCAGGAAACATACACAATTTAAACAGACCAATATTAAATGATGAAATACAAGATGCCATCAGAAGCTTATCAACCAAGAAAAGCTGAGGCCCAGATAGATACACTGCCGAGTTAAACAAGACCTTTAAAGAAGAAATTCAAAAATACCAATATTCTTCAATTTATTTCAGAAAATACAGAAAGAAGCAGCACTTCCAAACTCATTCAATGAGACCAATATCACCATGATCCCAAAACCAGGCAGGGACAAATGAAAGAAAGAAAACTTCAGGCCAATATCTCTACTGAACATAGATGCAAAAATTCTGAATGAAATTCTGGCAAATTAAATACAAAAATATATCAAAAAGGTCGTGCACCAAGATCAAATGGGGTTTGTCCAGGAATACAGGGTTGGTTCAACATATGGAAATCAATAAAGGTAATTCATCACATCAATAGACTTAAAAATAAGAATCATATGATCATCTCAAGAGACACAGAAAATACATTTGACAAAATACAGCACCCTTTCATGTTCAAAAACTTAGAAAAACTTGAGACAACAGAAACATACCTCAACATCATACTGGCTCTCTACATTAAGCCTAAGTCCAACATCGTTGTAAAGGGAGAAAAACTAAAGGCATTCTCTCTAAAAACTGGAACAAGACAGGGGTGCTTTCTCTCACCATTTCTATTCAACATATTTCTTGAAACACTGGCCAGAGCAATTAGACAGATGAAAGAAATTAAAGGAATAACTACAGGAAAAGAACTTAAATTAGCACTATTTGCTGAAAATACGATTCTATACCTAGAAGACCCCAAAAGCACCACCAGAAAACTTCTAGAACTAAAAATGAATTCAGCAAAGCAGCAGGATATAAAATTAACACACATTAAAAAAGGCATTTCTGTATATCAGGGACAAAGCCTCAAGAAGGAAATAAGAAAATCTACCCCATTTACAGTAACTTCAAAAAAAGAAAACATAAGATACTTTGGAATCAACTTAACAAAAGAGGGGAAATATCTATACAAGGAAACCTACAGAAACCTAAAGAAAGAAATCAAAGAAGACCTAGAAGATGGAAAGATCTACCTTACTCTTGCATAGTCAGAATTAATATTATCATAACAACCATACAACCAACAGCACTATACTGATTTAATGCAATTCTGATCAAAACCCAAATGACATTTCTCATAGAAATAGAAAAAGCAATCATGAAATTCATCTGGAAAAATAAGAATCCCAGAATAGCTAAAGCAATTATAAGCAGGAAGAGCAAAGCAGGTGGGTGGTATCACTATACCAGACCTGAAACTATACTACACAGCAATAGAAAAAAAAAAACAGCATGGTATTGGCACTAAAATAGGCAAGTAGACCAATGGTACAGAATAGAGGACACATAGACTAACTCACAAAATTACAATTATCTTACATTAGACAAAGGTGCCAAGAACATGCATTGGAGAAAAGATAGCCTCTTAAATAAACAGTGCTGCGAAAACTGGACATCCAGTTTCAAAAAAAAATGAAATTAAAACCCTATCTCTCACCATGCACAAAACTCAACTCAAAGTGGATCAAGGACCTAGGATTTAAACCAGAGACTCTGCATCTAATAGAAGAAAAAGTAGGTCATAATCTTCATCACATGGGGCTAGGCTGCCCCAACTTCCTTAATAAGATGCCTATAGCACAAGAATTAAAACCAAGAATCAACAAATGGGATGGATTCAAACTAAAAACTTTCTTCTCAGAAAAAAAATCTGAGGTGAACAGACAGCCTACATCCTCGTAGTAGATTTTTACCGCTCACACATCAGATAGAGAACTAATATCTAGTATATAAAGAACTCAAAATGATAAGCACCAAAAACAACCCAAAAATCCAACCAACAAATTGGCCAAGGACCTGAACAGACACTTCTCAGAAAAGGATGTAGAATCAATCAACAAATATTTAAAAAAATGTTCATCATCTCTTGCAAGTACAGAAATGCAAATCAAAACCACTCTAAGATATCATCTCACTCCAGTCAAAATGGCAGCTATCATAAAGACAAACAACAAGTGTTGGCAAGGATGTGGGGGAAAAGGCACACTCATACACTGCTGGTGGGACTGCAAATTGGTGCAAACAACATGGAAAACTCTATAGAGATTCCTTCAAAATCTGGGAATGAAAACACCATTTGACTCAGCTATTTCTCTACTTGGACTGTTCTCGAAGGACTTGAAAACAGCATACTACAGGGTCACAGACATGTCAATGTTTATAGCAGCACAATGCAGAATAGCAAACTGTGGAGCCAACCCAGATGCCCTTCAGTGGATGAATGGATAAAAATGTGGGGCATATATACACAATGAAATTTTACTCAGTAATAATAAAATCATGGCAATTGCATGTAAATGGATGGTATTGGATAAGTGAAGTTAGGCAAACCCAAAAATAAATGTTGAATGGTCTCTCTGATATAAGGAGGTGGACTACAGTGGGGTAGGGAGGGGGAGCATGGGAGGAATAGATAAATTCTACATAGGGCAGAGGGGTTGGAGGGGAGGGGAAGAGGCAGGGGATTAGCAGTGATTGTGGAATGTGATGACACCGTCATCCAAAGTACATGTATGAAGACGCAAATTAGTGCCAACATACCTTATATAGAACCAGAGATATGAAAAATTGTGATATATATGTGTATTAAGAGTTGCATTGCAAAAAAAATGAGTACATATATAATGGCATAAATTAGTATGAATATACTTTCTATACAGAGATATGAAAAATTGTGCTCTATGTGTGTAATAAGAATTGTAATGCATTCCACTGTTGTCATGTATTTAAAAAAATAAATAAAATTTTTAAAAAGAAAGGTATTGAAACCCATTGTGGACACTATAAGCCTACATGGCTATATATCTCAAAACACAGACCTGGAAGGGAAGATGCATGAACAACACGAGAAACCAAGAAAGAATGTGCCCCAAACAAAGATGCTACATTATTAGAATCCATGGTCAGAATAGCAGGATAAATGGGAGAAGGTACATAATTTTCTGTGAATTAAAGGATGATATGAGAGCAAATACAGGCAGAAAAGGATTATTTTGATAAAGAGCTGCATAAGCAAATACAGAAAGCAAAAGATTCCTTCAATAAGGAGATAGAGACTTTGAAAAAAAAAAAAACAACAGAGAACCTTGAAATGAAAGAAACAGTAAACCAAATTAAGAACTCAATAGGAAGCATCTCTAACAGAATAGATCTCTTGGAAGACAGAACCTCTGACATTGAAGGCAAAATATATAATCTTGAAAAAATAAAGTTGACCCCAGTGAAGATGGTAAGAAACCATGAGCGGAAGATTCAAGAATTGTGACATAATATGAAAAGACCAAATTTATCAACTATTGGAATAGATGAAGGCATAGAGGTCTAAACTACAGTAATGGAAAATATATTCAATGAAATAATACCAGAAAATTTTCCAAACATGTAGAGTGAATTGGGAAATTAAATACAAGGATCATATAGGACACCAAATGAACAAGATCACTACAGGTATACACCAACGCAAATCATAATGAAAACACCTAGCATACAGGAGAAGCAGAGCATTCCAAAAGCCACAAGAGAAAGGAATCAAATTACATATGGGGAAAACCAATCAGGATCTCTGATTTCTGAACTGAGACCCTGAAATCCTCAAGATCCTTCAACAATATAAATCAAGCTCTGAAAGAAATGGATGCCAACCAAGAATCATACCCAGCAAAATTAAATTTTGATTAGCAATTACATTTCGATTCAGATTTTATTATATGACAAAATAAAAACCTTCCATCATACACAAAATTAAAAAATTTACAACAGAAACCTGCACTACTGAACACCCTTGGCAAGATATTCCATGAGGAAGAAATGAACAACAATAAAAAATCAGAAAAGGGTAGTATCACTCTAAAGGAAAAACCTACCAAAGGGAAACTGACTTAGTTAAATACCAAAAATAAACAAAAATAACTGGGAATTCAAATCTTGTCTCAATAATATCTCTGAAAATTTAGTTCCAACTCAGTAATCAAAAGACAGGCAGATTGGATTAAAAAAGACCAACAATATGCTGCCTCCAAGAGACTCATATCATAGAAAAAGACACCCACACACTGAAGTTGACAGGTTGGAAAAAAATACATCACTCAGGCTGGGCCTAGGGCTCAGTGATAGAGCACTAGCTTAGCACATGTGAGGCCAAGTATTTGATCCTCAGCACCACATTAAACTAAATAATAAAGGTATTGAGTCAATATACAAAAAATAAATATTACAACACATACCACTCACATGGACTCTGGAGGCAAGCAGGGGTTTCCATTCTTATATCAAATAATGTGGACTTCAAGTGAAAGTTAATCAAAAGGGATAAAGAACGACACTACATACTGCTTAAAGGAACCATACACCAACAAGACAGAACAATTATAAATATACACACCCCCAAAACAATGGAGCATCTATGTTCAAACAGACTCTTCTCAAGTTTAAGGGCCAAGTAGACCACAAGACAATAATTCTGAGTGACTTTAACACACCTCTTTTACCACTGGATTGATCTTCCAAACAATATCCAGACAGAAACTATAGAACTCATAATACAATCAATAACTTAGATTGAACTGACATACATAGACTATTTCATCCTTCAACAGGCGAAGACACTTTCTTCTCAGCAGCAAATGGATCCTTCTCTAAAATAGACCATATGTCATGCCAAAATGAACTCTAAGCAATACAGAAAAGTAAAGATACTACCCTGCATTCTATCAGATCATAATGGAACGAAATTAGAAATCAATGATAAAAATAGAGCTACTCCTATACCTAGAGACTAAATAATATGCTAGTGAATGAACAATGGGTTTCAGAAAACATCAAAGAGGAGATTTAAAAATTCTTAGAGGTGAATGAGGACACAGATACAACATATCAAAATCTCTGGGACACTATGAAGGCATTACTAAGAGGAAAGTTCATTGCATGGAGTTCATTCCTTCAAAAAAGAGAAAGTCAAATAAATGACCTAAAATTACATCTCAAAGCCCTAGGAAAAACAATTAATCAACACCAAAAGCAGTAAAGGACAGAAAAGAATTAAAATCAGAGCTGAGATCAATGAAATTGGAACAAAAGAAGCAAATAACAATTGACAAAGTGACTGGGAATGGAACCACCATTTGACCCAGCTATCCCACTCCCTGGTCTATACCTAAAGGACTTAAAAACAGCATACTACAGAGTCACAATGTTTTTAGCAGCACAATTCACAAGAGTTAAACTGTGGAGCCAACATAGATGCCCTTCAGTGGATGAATGGATAAAGAAAACATGGCATTTGTACACAATGGAATATTACTCAGCAATAAAAGAAAATAAAATCATAGAATTTGCAGGTAAATGGATGGCATTGGAGAAGATAATGCTAAGTGAAGTTAGCCAAACCCGAAATAACAAATGCTGAATGTTTTCTCTGATATAAGTAGGCTGACTCCTAGTGGGGTAGGGAGGGGGAGCATGGGAGGAATAGATGAATTCTATTTAGGGCAGAGTGGTGGGAGGAATAGGGAGGGGAAAGGGATTAGCAAGGATGGTCTAATACAATAGACATCATTATCCAAAGTACACATATGAACACACGAATTGATGTCAACCTACTTTATATACAGAGATACGAAAAATTGTGCTGTATGTGTAATAAGAATTGTAATATATTCCGCTGCCATATATTGTTAATTTTTTAAAAATTTTTCAAAATGAAACGTTGGCTCTTTGAAAAACAAATACATTTGATACAACCTTATCCATGCTACTGTAGAGAAAAAGAGAAGTACTCCAATTACTAAAATCCATGATGAAAAAGGAAATATCACCATGAACATTAGAGAAATACAGAAGATAATTAGAAATTATTTTGAAAATTTGTACTGCATTAAAACAGAAAATATTGAAGTCATCAATAAATGTCTAGAATCATGTGACTTACACAAACTGAGTAAGTTAAACAGATCATTTTCAAGCAATGAAATAGAAGACACCATCAAAGCCTACCAACCAAAAATAAATAAATCCCAGGACTCAATGGACATAAGACCTTCATAGAAGAACTAACGCCAATACTCCTCAAATTATTCCATGAAATATAAAAAGAGGAGGCACTTCCAAACTCACTCTATAAGGCCAATATCTCCTTCATTCTAAAATTAGACAAACACAGAAAAGAAAGTGTACTTCAGACCAATACCTCTAAAAAGCAGAAGCAAAAATTCTGAATAAAATTCTGGCAAATCAAATACAAAAACATATCAAAAAGATGGTTCATCATGATCAAGTGGGATTCATCCCAGGGATGCAAGGTTGGTTCAACATACAGATATCAATAAATGTAATTCATCACATCAGTAGATTTAAAGATAAGAACCTTATGATATTCTCAACAAATGCAGAAAAAGCATTTGACAAAATACAGCACCCCTTCATGTTCAAAACACTAGAAAAACTAGGGATGACAGGAACTTCCCTCAACATTTTAAGGCTGTCTATGCCAAGTCTCAGGCCAACATCATTCTAAATGGAGAAAAACTGAAGGCATTCCCTCTATAATTGGAATCACGACAGGGATGCCCTCTCTCACACTTCTATTCAATATAGTTTTTGAAACACTGGCCAGAGCAATTAGACAGATGAAAGAAATTAAATGAATAAGTATCGGAAAAGAAGAACTTAAACTAGCACTATTTGCTGATGATATGATTCTGTACCTAGAAGACTCAAAAAGCTCCACTAGAAAAGTTCTAGAACTAGAATTCAGCAAAGTAGCAGAATATAAAACCAACACCCATAAATCAAAGGCATTTCTGTATAACAGTGACAAATCCTCTGAGAGAGAAATGAGAAAAACTACCCCATTCGCAATATCCTCAATAAAAAAAGATACTTGGGAATCAACAAGACGTAAAGGATCTATACAATGAAAACTATGAAACACTAAAGAGAAATCAAAGACCTTAGAAGATGGAAAGATTTAACTTGATCTTGAATAGGCAGAATTAGTATTATCAAAATGACCATACTACCAAAAGCACTATACAGATTTAATGCAATTCTGATCAAAGTCCCAATGGCATTCCTCATAGAAATAGAAAAAGTAATCATGAAATACATCTGGAAAAATAAGAGACCCAGAATAGATAAAGAAATTGTTAGCTGGAAAAGGGAGGCAGGTGGTATTGCTATACCAGACCTTAAACTATACTTAAGAGACATAGTAACAAAAACAACATGGTACTGACATCAAAACAGGCTGGTAGACCAATAGCCCAGAATAGAGGACACAGAGACCAACCCACAAAACTACAATTATCTTATATTAGACAAAGGCGCTAAAAATATGCACTGTAAAAAAAAGATAGCATCTTCAACAAATGGTGATGGGAAAAGTGGAAATCGATAGGCAGCAAAACAAAATTGAATCCCTCTCTCTCACCATGCATAAAAGTTATTTCAAAATAAATCAAGGATATAGGAATTAAACTAGAGACTCTCCAAATAGAAGAAAAAGTAGGCCCTAATGTCCATCATGTGGGATTAGGCCACAACTTCCTTAATAACACTCCTATTGCACAGGAATTAAAACCATGAATCAACACATGGGGTGGATTGAAACTAAAGATTTTTATAAAAAAAAAAACAATAGAATAGAGAGCCTACTTTCTGGGAGCAAATCATTACCCCCTCACACATCAGTTAGAGCACTAATCTCTAGGTATATAAAGAACTCAAACATCTTAACACCAAAAAAATAAAAAGTAAAAAAAAAAAAAACCCACAAATAATCCAATCAAAAACCCGAACAGACACTTCCCAGAAGAGGATACACAATCAATCAACAATTATATGAAAAAATTCTCATCATCTCTAGCAGTCAGAGAAATGCAAATTAAAACCACTCTAAGATACCATCTCACTACAGTCATTAGGGCAGCTATTATGAAGACAAACAACAATAAGTGTTGCAGAGGATGTGGGGAAAAGGTAGACTCATACACTGCTGGTTGGACTGCAAATTGGTGCAGCCAGTATGGAGATTCCTTGGATATCTGGGAATGGAACCACAATTTGACCCAACTATTTCTCTTCTCGGACTATACCAAAAACAGCACACTACAGGGACACAGCCAGGTCAATGTTTATAGCAGCACAATTCACAATAACTAAACTGTGGAGTCAACCTAGATGCCCTTCAGTGGATGACTGGATAAAAAAATGTGGCTTATATACACAATGGAATATTACTCATCATTTAAAAAGAACAAAAGCATGGTACTTGCATGTAAATGAATGGAGTTGGAGAAGATAAATCTATGTGAAGTCAGCCAATCCCCCCCCAAAAAAAAAAATGCCGAATGTTTTCTCTGATATAAGGAGGCTGACTCATAGTGGGTTAGGGAGGGGGAGCATGGGAGGAATAGATGAATTCTAAATAGGGCAGAGGGGAAAGGGAGGGCACAGGGGATTAGCAAGGATGATGAAATGTGATGGACATCTTTATACAAAGTTCATATATGGAAGACTTGAATTGGGTGTCAACATACCTTATATACAAAGAGAGATGAAAAATTGTGATATATATGTGTATTAAGAGTTGTAATGCAAAAAAGTACATGTATAATGGCATAAATTTATGCGAACATACATTATATACAGAAATATGAAAAATTGTGCTCTATGTGAAATAAGGATTAGAATGCATTCCACTGTTGTGGTGTATTTAAAAAAATAATAAAAACCATAAAAAATCATGATCTAAAAAACATCCAGAAAAAAAGAAACAAACAAACGAACAAACTAACTAACTGAGATAGGATGCATTTGGTGCTACATACCTGATATATCCAGTTGTCTGGAGGCTGAGGCAGGGGGATCACAATTGTGAAGCTTACCCTAGCAACTGAATGAAACCCTGCCTAAATTTAAAAATAAATAGGCAGTAGTAATTTTTAAAAATTAAGAAAAAAATTAAAATTTTTAAATAAAAATTTTAAAAGGACTGAGGATAGTGTTCAGTAATAGGGTACCCTGGTTCCAATCCCCAGTTTCACAAAAGGAAAAAAAGAACGAAAAAAAAGTCCTTTTCAAAGTTACAGAAAATATATTTTTAAATTTATAAATTGTATATATGAAAACAAAAATTCTATTCCTCAAATGACTCCATTAAAGAGAACAAGGAGAAGTGACAGATGAAAGAAACCTATTGCCTCAACTTTAACCAAACTATTCTAAGAAAGGAGAACAGAGACTACAAGAGAAATGCAGGCAAGAGCTGTGAACAGCCCCTTCAAATAGCAGGTATCTAAAACACACAAAACAATCAATGTCTTAAGACAGGAGGGACTGTACCATAAAGTCACATTGAACAAAAATTGAGACAGTGTTGAAGAATATGTGAGGTTATTATGAAGGTCCACAGAAACAGATGTGGACACTACAGCACCTGTTCATATGGGGACACAGCATGCTCTTCCAGAGCCGAGACCCAGGGAATGGTGACAGAGGATGTCCATTTGGTAATAGATAAATAATAAACTATGGAAAATAGCCATTTCTGGCAATCAGCCACATTTTGTTTGCCATATTGCATACAAATACTATGAATACCATGTCAGTTTTATATAGCTGTCACATAAATGTCACATTTCACATATAAGCATAGTTAAATATACATCTGCAGAATTTGAAAAAATACAAATACAGATCAGCACATAACAGACTGAATTACACGTCCTGGGTATAGATGATAGGACTCCTCATTATAAAGAGGACTGCGTCCCTCAGGTTCATCTATGATAGCACCCCATTAAATTTCACCATGGTTTCATTTTCATTGAAGAAGGGACTAAAGCAAACAGTTTGAATATTCTCCTGGAAGGTTAAATCTATATGAAATTAGCCAAGAATTCTGAACTCTACGAGCAAAAGCAGGAGCTATCATTACCAGGCAATAATGCATATTATAAAATTATCATATTTTAGTAAATTGAGGACCAAGAAAATCACAATGCAGAAATTTCATAGATGACTCCATATGTATGTAAATGTCAATTTTATTATGAAGTGCAATTAAAAGGCCTAGCTAAATGCAACCATCTCCAGCAGAGGATTTGATGTGAATGAATAAGGCAACCCAACGTGAAGGAAGGTGTGGGAACTAGAGGCACAGAGCACTAGTAGGGCTTGGGTGCAGGACGTGCGTGGTACTGGATTACACTCCACCATTCATTCCAAAGAAGCACATATTGAGTAGGATTAGGTTTCAAAATTATACCAGATTAGGAGGCTCCTGGATTCCCTTCACACATGGATACACAAACTAAACACCTACTTCTGTTTTGAGTCCCTTTTAAATAAAGTTATAATAGACTGAGAGACCTATGCATTGGACCACTCAGAAAATCTCTATCATCCAAAGGGCAGGCAAAGTTGGGGGACACGTGGGCATTAGTCCTGCCTTGAGCAATGTGCCACATAATTGGGACAGAATATCAAAATCCAGTATCACCCAGAGTATAGGAAAACTGATTGGCGTCACAAATGGAGCACATGGGACACGAAATGACTTGTAGCTGGAAACAGAATTTGTCTGGTGCTCAAAGAAGAAAGAGCTGGATATACACAAGTATCAGGATGAGAGAAAGGGGGTGATTTTTGATGGCTGTGGAGGGTCATGAGCTTTATTCTTGGGACATTGGCAGAAGGGAAGTGAGATCAAGGGTCTCAGTTTATCCCTACAAGGGATTTGCAACATGATCTGCAAACTGTGGTTGCTAACAGTTGAGCTCCTCCCTAGCCAGTCCCTAAGGGTAGACAGTACAAATGCAGTCCACCCAGCAGCCCTGCCTGAGCCCTCTCCCCCCTACCTCAGTAATAATTCCAGGTCTAGCCAGTTCTTTCTGGAAGAAGGATCCCCAGGCACGCAGGGTCCCAATATTTTTCCCTTTCCATGGACTCCATCCTAACCTATCAAGCTTTGGGAGCAGTGGCAACTGTGCATGTGCATATCTCAGAAAGGAGGGGCTTCACATTAATGTGCAAGCACTTCCCTGGACTATGATCCCCCCCTCCCAGGAGAGAAGCAAAAGTTGTCAAAAGCACAGCTCCCTGTTTCTTTCTAGATTAGGCTCACACCACCTTCTTGCAGTGAGCACAGGCAGCCTGGGTTCCAACCAATTGCATCAGGAATTCAGCCCCCAGCCAAGTAGGACAGCTTCTCAGTTTGAGTGCAGCTGTGGGAAAGGTTCCTATCAAACAGTCAAAGAAACCAGTCGTCCAATGACATGGATATGGAGAAAGAGACCTGCTCACATGGGCCTAGAATATAAGCTCAGTGCAGCCATTTTTGAAAACAGCATGGAGTTCTTTAAAAGCTAACAAAACAACAACAACTCTGGATGCATTCCCAGAGGAACTTGAACCAGTGTGTTAATAAATGGCTGCATGCCCATCACTCTTCCAGGATCCACAGGAGCCAGGACGAGGAAACTTCTTAAGTGGCCTGGCTAAGGAGACTCCTTGCAGCTGTAGGACCATCACCTACTCCCCTGAGAAACTACTTCCCCTAAATGCACCTGCTCATAGGTCAACAGGTGACTGATATGTACCAGACGCTCAGGAGACCTCAGATGTGCCAGGTGTGGGATCCTCATGTCAGGCAGAACCAAAACAGGACCAGGAAAATATCACAGAGGGCATGAGACCCCTAGGAAATGCAGTCCACAGAGGGGACACTCAGCCCAAAGACATTCTGACAAGGTGTCTGGCCTGGCAGAGGAAGGGAGAATACACATGCACAAATACACACAAACACACACACACACTTTTTCAAATGTCAAGTGGTTTTTGGTGTACTTTTCTCTCATATGAAATGCTCATAAACAGAAAACAAAACCTTTGCTTCTTATTTTATTACAGTGGGGAGGAAAAACTGTCACTGGAAATGGGAACAGGGGACTGGAATTTGAGGAATTCATTGATACATGTGTACAGGTTTCGTCTGGGAGACGGGTTTGTGGATCTGACAATTTGCTTCCCTTACATTTAGAACATTCAGGGGGACCCAGGAAGGAGGGCCACACCTGTAATCCCAGCCACTCAGGAGGCTGAGGCCCAAGTTCAAGGCCAGACTCAGCCTCTATCTCAAGATAAATGACAAAAAGTACGAAATATGTAGCTCTGTGGGAAAGGACCTCTGCGTTCAATCCACTATGCACCCCATGCCCCCCCCAAAAAAAAGAAAGAAAACCTCAGGAGGGAGAAAACCCTGAGACCCCTGCAGATCCCAGCCCCCTTGGGTAGGAAAATGGCCCACAGAGTGGTGATTCTCATGGTCCCAACACTCTGAAATCCAGCACAGAAGAAATTCAGGGAGGAGACATGAGCTGCCAAATTGTACAGGAGATACCCATGTGTTTAATAATGAGAATAAAAGAATCCAACATCTTTAGAAACCCTAGAAATGTAAACTAAAACCCTGTCAGAGAGAAAATGAAATAGTATCAATGAAGATAGGAAACCATAGAATTCTAATAAACTTAAGGAGTTTAAGTGCTTCTTAACTATTTGTGGAAACTGTTTTGCCATTAAAGACACTTGATAATCCCCAACCGGAGTGCACTTACTCAAATTAGTTCACAGGATAATACATTAATAAAAATGGGATATTCAGATTAAAAAATGGTATAAAATACCATGGGTAAGTTTTACACGGTGCCATATGCATGTGGTATTATGTATAACTCTGATGCACTAATAAACAATCCAGCATGCTTTACTCTTAATGGAAGCATTCAGTCCTAAAATTCATCTACAAAGTTAAATATATGTAAACTTAGCCAAGAAACTTTTGAATAATAAGAACAAAAAATTATAAGAGCAAAAAAAAAAATACCCAACATGTGCATTGGGAAGCTGTACTGATATAATTGTCATCGAGGAATCACGACGTCAACAGTGTCCACCCACGAACCCATGTGGAAGTGAAAATCATACACTTAATTGCAACGGAAAAGTCATTATCAATTAAACCATAACAAGGCCAATCTCAGCAACTTAGCTAGACCAGCGGGCAGAATAAAAACTAAAAACTACCAGGGACATGGCTGAGTGGTAAAGCACCCTTCTGTTAACTACAAAACAAACAAACAAAAACAATAAAACAAACTCCACAAAACTAGCTCAGGAATAAGCGAGGTCTCTGTACACCGCAGCTCCTCTCCTGCAGGAAAATGGTGTTTGGGGATTTGATTTTTTATTATTATTATTATTATTTTAATTTTTGGGTACCGGGCATTGAACTCATTGGCCCTCTACCACTGAGCTCCATACCAAGCCCTATTTTGCATTTTATTTAGAGGCAGGGTCAAACTGAGTCTCTAAGTGCCTCCACAACTTGAAGAGGTTGGCCTTGACCTCCCAATCCTCCAGCATAACCCGCCCTCCCCCAGCCTCTGGGATGACAGGTGTGCGCCATCACGCGGCTTGGAAATTGGATTCTCCCAGTGTTCTCACCTGCCAATCACCACAGCCCAGGAAGACGCCAGGCAGCAGCGCTCACCTGCCACATAGGACCTGACCAGGGGCTGAGGTTGCCCTCAAGGGATGGGGAGGCCGCGAGGGGTCTCCCCCACTGTCACGCTCCCCACCTGGCTGTCCCCAATGGGCTCAGGCCTGTGTATTCAGAGAGTGCCCTGAGTCAGGGTCAGCCAGCTTAGGTTCCCACCACAGCCTGTCCTGCCAGACAGCCTCCTTGCCCCTCCTCCCTCCTGAGCCTCCCTGTCCAGGCACCAGGTGCCACTGCACACTCACTATCTCCTGGTGCCCAGCAGACAAGCCTGCCCTGGAGAGCTTCAGACTCTGCATGGCAGAGCCACCCTGGGATCCCAGGCAGGAAGCAAAGTCTGGAGTCCAACTGCAAGGAGTCCTGGAACCACGTACCACGGAGAAATAAATCCCAAACCCGCGCGGCGGCCCGCCCCCTGGTCGCTGGCTGCGCTCAGATTGGACAGCGGTCAGTACCGGGGCTTCTGATTGGACAGGGCGTCAGTCAGTCTCCGCTCTTCCCCGCGCCCCCTCCAGCCCAGTGAGCCTTCTTTTTGAGTGACAGAGGGCTGATATCTGCTCTAGGCAAGGAGGAGGCCAGAATGGCAGGGTTTGGGTGCAGCTTTTTTCTTTTTTTATTTTCCTTTTGAGGTCTGGGCATTGGGTTAGGGTCAGGGAAGTTCTGTTGGGTTTTGATGTTAGGAAGTTGAAGTCATTTCTTGAAAGTTTCATCATCTGGACCTCCTCCTATAATAAGACCAACAAAGCATCTTCGGGAGGCTGACTTGTCCGTTGTTTATATGTGCAAAATTCTCCAAGTAGAACTGGCTTTTCGCCCAGTAGGAACTGCCCAGTGTGTCATGGCCAGCGCTGGTGGAGGCTCACTGGGGCCCTGGCAGGCGCCCTGGAGGAGTTTACCACCCAATTGGCAGTGTGAGAGCTCATGTTCCTCCAGCTGAGTTGAATCTATCTGGAGCCCATTTTGAGGCTGGAGAATGAGTAAGGCGATCAGCACAGAAGAGACCCCCAGAGAGCAGACCTGGGTAAACCCCAGCTGCACCCGGGCTCCTGCACTCTCTGGCGAACTGGGGGTTGAATTCAGAGGCCTCGAACTCTGAGCCCCTTCCCCAGCCCTAGCTTGAAGTTTATTTAGAGACAGGGTCTCACTGAGTTGCTTAGCACCTTGCTTTGGCTGAGGCTGGCTTTGAATTTGCCATCCCTCTGCCTCAGCCTTCCTAGCCGCTGGAATGACAGGCATGTGGAACATGTTTTTTTTTTTTTTTTTTTTTTTTTTTTTTTTTTACCTGCAGTGGCCACAAGATAACAACCTTACACAGATCAAGGCCACCCTGGTTCCTGACAGTCCCCTGGATCCCAGGCAATGGGATCCTGCCTCCTCCTAAAACCAGAGACCCCCTGCCCAGGTGTGCATCCTTAGTATCAGCTGAATACTCTGCACTTGACAAGAAAAAAGAAACAACAAAAAAGACAGACCCTACCTGCTTGTCTTGATGCAAACAAAGTCTATGTGTTTCCAAAGACAGCTCTGGTCTTATCCGCCCAATTCAGTGGTGCAAATAGTCACATAATACAGAGAAGACTTCTCCTTAAGAGGGGCGCAAGGGTCTCTCTCTTTAAGGAAAAACAATTTGCGTTTGATTGGGAGTCCAGGAAAGACAACTCCAGGTTTTCCTAATTTGGTAAATAACTCCATAGACTCCAATGCACCCTGCTCCTCTCTGACTTTGTTAACCATAGAGGCCTGGAGATTACCTTCCCCCTGGGACCCCTGCACCTGCAGATGAATGGGGGGGGTCCTATCTTCTCCATGCAGCGCCCTGAACCTCCACCTTCTCACAGACTCCAACACCTTTGGCACCATCCAATAGGGGAGTGGTTTAGTAAATTCTGGAATGTACCTAAAGACATTTCCTTATCTGACTAAGATGCTATCAAGTTGGATCCATGGTCCTTTTAAGTACTTTTTATCTTTTTCTGTTTTATTCATCCTTTTTAGTTATACATGACCATAGAGTCAATTTGATAAAATTATCCAAACATAAAATATACCTATATACCTTATTCTCCTTAGTACCCCATTCCTGTGGGTGTGCATGATGGACCGATTCACTTAGGTATTTTCATATATTTAAATAGGAACCTTATGGTTGATTCATGCTACTGACTTTCCTGTTCTTATCTCCCCTCCCTTCCTGTTGTTCCCCTTTGTCTAATCTACTGAACTTCTCTTTGTGCCCCCCGTTCCTTGTGATGTATATATTACATATCAGGGAAAACATGTGACTTTTGGATTGGGGGGATTGCCTTATTTTACTTTAGAATGATAATCCCCACATCCATTCATTTACTATCCAATGTTATGAAGTCGTTCTTTTTTTAAAGCTGAGTAATATTGCACCATGTATATATACCATAATTCCTTTATCTACTCATCTGTTGATGGGCATTGATGCTGGCTCCATAGCTTAGCTATTGTGAGTTGTGCTATCATAAACATTGATGTGGCTGTGTCCCTGTAGTATGCTGATTTTATCCTCTTTATGCTGAGGAGTGGGATGACTGAGTCAGACGGTGGTTCCAGTCCGAGTTTCTTAAGGAATCTCCAACCTGCTTTCCAGAGGGGTTGCACCAACGTGTAGTTTCTGTAACAAGGTGTGAGCATTCCATGTCCCCCACATCCTCACCAATTTATTGTTACTGTATTCTTGATAATTGCCATTCTGACTGGAGTGAAAGAGAAGCTCAGTGCAGTTTTAATTTGCATTTGACCTAATTGCTAGATACATTGCCTTTTCAGTATTTATTTTTTTAAAATATTTTTTCTAGTTGGAGTCGGACCCAATACCTTTGTTCTATCCATTTATTTTTCTGTGGTGTTGAAGATGGAACCCAGGTCCTCGCACGAGCTAGGCAAGTGCTCTATGGCTGAGCCCCAGCCCCAGTCCCCATGTTCAGTATTTTTACTTTTGCTTCACAGTAACAGCAGCCCAGGTATTTGGGGGACCAGTTTTGCTGCGTTTGTGAAATGGGAACATTTCCAAGGCACATGACCAGGTTTCCAGGGATGCGCAGTCTGGCCCATGATGAGAGGATTATGTGGGTGAGAAGAAGGAAAGAGCCAGGGACACCTTGGGAGCAGAACCCCTCCTTCCCCCATGAGGGATATTATTCTTGCTGTTAGTTTTCTTAAACAAAATTAAAATTTTTACTAAGCTACCAGTGCCACTAGATATAGGTCCCTGGATGGAGCTCAGATTTGTCTTGAGAGGCAAGGAAAAGTGAATAACCAACCCAGTGGTTCCAATAACCAACAAGCTAGACCTTGGGCTCCTTGGGGGCAAAATACTGGGTTTTACCCAATAATTAACAATCCAACAGCACCCGACACCCAATTAACAGGGAATGGAGAATTGGATCAGTGGGTGTGGGGGTCTGTGGGTGGCCAGTTGCAGGAGTTTGCCTCTGGGTGCATTCCTTGCATCTGGGAGGTTTTTCAACAACAATGAGATAAACAAAGTGGCAAGAAAACTGGGAAAACCCTCTGCAATATGCTAGCCAGGGAAATTCATGAGCACTTTAAAAGCATCTTAATGTTTACACTTGGTCCAATGTGCCTCAATCCGAATGAAACCATTTGAAAAGGGTTGTCAACATAAAAAGTTTCTGAAAACTGCTGGTTTGTGGATCACTTCAAATCCATATGAGTCCATGGCTAAATACATAAGTAAAAAGATAAATCTAATAATGAGCATTTTCTTACAACTTCTGTCCTGAAAACACTGCCCTATGTGCTTTGATAACTAATTGATCATTTAATCATTACTCTAGCAACACTTGAGGTCCATAAAAAACTGTGGAACACATCTGGTTGGGACAGCAAAGCTGGGATACCAAGAAGAAAGTTACTCTGAACCTCAAAGGAAAAGATTCATAAATCACCAGAACGCAGGAATGCCCACACAATATTTGAAATTAAACACAAGGGACTGGGGTTTTGGCTCAGTGACAGAGCACCTGCCTAGCACCTGTGAGGCACTGGGTTCAATCCTCAGCACCACATTAAATAGAAATATATAAAATAAAGGTATACTGTCCAACTAAAAACTATGTTTAAAAATAACAATCAGATTTATATTAAAAAAGCAACTCCCTGCAATGCAGCATTTCTTCTAGACAAGCTTCCTGTACCCCCAAATACGAGCATGATCTGAGCAAGCTTAGAAAAATGGGTGAGAAAGTACAGAAGTCTGATCTGGCCCCATCTCTAGTCTAGCCCCACTTAAATGTCCCTCTCCAAATAGCAACACCTCAGACCATGTATTTGCTGTCTCTCTCTTTAGGGCTTTCTCACATTTTTTTTCCTTTATTTCTTCTTGTGGTGCTGGGGATTGAACCTGGGACCTTGTGCATGCAGGGCAAGCATGCTACCGACTTCACTGAATTCCCGGCTCCTCACGTTCTTTCCTGAATGTGTATCTGCTTTTCTAAATAGGTGTATCCATGCGCCTGACAAATGAAGTTCTTTTCTGCCATGAAAACCGAGGAACCTAATTTTTCTAAACTGTTGTCCCTGTCTCTCCCTGGAGTCCCTTCCCATTACACAGCCCCACACAGCCAGAGTCAGGCTTGAGCTTTGGAATTGTGTGGGGTTTTTATTGTTTGGGGTGTGATATCACATATATCACTGGAGGATGGTAACCAGCAGCTAGGCACTTTTTTTAATAAGCAAAGGAAAAGTTTGGTAGCACATGTCTGTAAGGCCAGGCATTTGGGAGGCTGCTTCAGGAGGATCACAAGTCGGAGGCCACATTTGGCATCTTAGCAAGATCCTGCCTCAAAATAAAATATTCAAAGTTCTGATATTGGGTGAGTCTTCATGAACAATGAAGGGTCAGAATTCCTGTTTCAACAGTCTCCCCTTAGGATGCTGTGCGTAGGTGTGTGACTGTTACCTTCCAACAGGACATAGAGCTGTTGTTGGTGTCTACCTGTATTAATAAATAGATCAAATGAAGTGACTAAATAACTAAAGCAATAAAAGATCTGACACTGTAGATGGTGGTGATCCCAGGGATATGGAGGTTATGCTGTGTTTCTTGGTTCTTGTGTTCTTGCAAGAGAGGATTTTAGATAATACATAAAATGTAATCAAAGTAGAGCAAAGATCATTGGCCTAGAAATCACTATCAAGAAACGGGGAGGAAAACAGTGAGGCTTCTCTGACATCTGTAGACCTCACACCCCTTTGATCCTGAAGTTTATGGGAGGTGCTGTGGGTGATTCCAGAATTCTACCTGTGGACCAATTCCTACTCTTAACTGGCAGTAGAATGACATTGTGTTTGTAGGTTTGTACTCCACATGGTCTTGTCCAGAGACACAAAAGCAAAACCCAAGTGTGTGTGTGTGTGTGTGTGTGTGTGTGTTTGTGAATTTTACTATAATAAAAATTTTATTATGGCAGCTATTATGAAAACAAACAACAGCAAGTGTTGGCAAGGATGTGAGGAAAAAGCACACTCATACACTGCTGGTGGGACTGCAAATTGGTGCAGCCAATATGGAAAGCAGTATGGAGACTCCTTGGAAATCTGAGAATGGAACCACCATTTGACCCAGATATCCTGTGGAGACAACCTAGAAGCCCTTCAGTGGATGAATGGATAAAAAAAAATATGCATTATACATACACAATGGAATTTTATTCAGCAATAAAAAAATAAAATCATGCGTGTGGGGGAGATTATGGTCTTGTTCTCTTGGTTTCTGACTTTTAGGGAATAGAGTTTTTCTGAGATTCTCACCAGTATCTTTGCCTTTGTCAAAGGGGTATTGCAACTTACTTCTGTTTCTTGCTGTCTAACTTTTGTGGTTTTCCAATATGAGATGTGACGTAGTAGTGGATTTTAAGTGGATATTTTTAATGTAGGAGTTCACCAATTACTATTAGAAGCAACAGATGAGCTCAGAACAGTAATAAAATTTAATATCCTCAGTTATTTATGTGCATAAGAAAATAAGTAGCAAACATAAAATTAAAGACAGTTCTACTGACCATAATATCAAAAGCAAAATACTTGGGAATTTTTCAAGAAATGGGAACACTTGAACATTTAACATGGCTTGTTTTTAGAAAATATACCTTTATCCCTAAGCCACCTTCTTTTTTGTGGTGACCTTAACTCACAGAAAAAAGATAGGAGTTAAAAACTTTCCCCTGTGATCCTGAGGAAAGGACTTAGGTATGGTCTACCAGTGAGCTCTATCATCATCCCATTTTTATTTTTCTTTGAGATATGGTCTTGCCAAGTTAGTGAGTCTAAACTCAAATTTGTGACCCTCAAGGCTTGGCTTCCAGAGCAGCTGGGGTTCCATGCATGTGCCATCACAACCCTGGTAGGGATTAGCCTTTTTTGCTTTCTTTAGTTGTAGTGAACAGAGTACCTTTATTTTATATATTTATTTTTATGTGGTGCTGAGGATTGAACCCAGTGTCTCACATGTGCTAGGCAGGTGCTGTCACCCTGAGGGCCAGCCCCAGGGATTAAATTCTTTCTTTCATATTACAGGTTGGCTCAGGATAATATCTAGGTTTGCAAACGTGTATAATGTCCCCATTTTGTGAGTATAAGGTAGAGGCCACAATGAGAGAAAATGTCTATCCTTATCCTTGGAAGAGGGAACATCAAATGTGAATTCACCTGCAACTTACTATTTGAGGATTGCCCATATATTAAAAATATAAGCAAAAGAGACATGAGGTCAAGGCTCTGAGGAAGGGGGACTAGGTATTTCAAATTGTGAGGCATCAGAATGAGAAATATAATACTAAGCTACCTGGGTATGGAGAATTGGGTCCCTCACATTTAACTGTAGGATCACAGAAGATATATAAGAAAATAAACCATTTACTGGGTACATTTAAAAAAGATGATCATGGGTAGGACTTGGTCAGAAGTCATCATTATCACACTCCACCCACATGCCCACACACATTACTTCCCTTTTACCTCTTCCTCACTTTAGCAGTCAAGTCAATATCCACTCCTCAAGGTGCATCCTTGCATGAAGAGAAAGGACTGAGCCACAGTACCTTGAGGATCACAATGGGCAGATCTTTGCCTAGCTTATGGCAAAAAGTAGCAAAGGAATAGCAGAGTTCAAGAACATCTCTGTCTCTTTTCTCTCACAAACAAATGTCTAGAGATTTCAATTATAAATTGATGGATGAAGTGAACTTGGGAGTATTGGGGCAAATATGTGCAACACTGAAAATAAAAATGTTCAGCAGCCTAATGTCTTATTTCTTCTTTTATCTTTGTTTTTCTTTTTTAATGCTGTGGATTGAGCAAAGGGGCACTCAACTTCTCAGCAACATTCCTGATCTTTTTTTTTGTAATTTAGTTAGAGACAGGGTTTCACTGAATTGCTTAGTCCTTTCCTACGTTGTTGAGGCTGGCTTTGTATCAGCCTCCAGAGACACTTGGGATACAGTCATGCACCACCACACCTGGCTAAGGTTTTATTTCATTATTTGCACAAGAGCAGTTTTTCATGTAATATAACCTACTGAATGCTCTCAAAATATTGCACTTTGTGAAAGATTCAAAGAGAGAGCTTATTAACTTTATATTAACAAACTTAAAGAATATGATTTTTCTTATGCCTTGGCTTCATTTCACTTGATAAAATCAGGATACGACATAGTTTTCTAGTTTCTTTATATTTTTGGGGGGTATACTAGGGATAGGTCCCAGTATCACTCAACCACAAAGCCACTTCCCCAGTCATGTTTAATTTTTTTTTTTTAGAAGCAGGGTCTCACTGAGTTGTATAGGTCCCTATTAATTTGCTGAGTCTGTCTTTGAACTCGTGAATTTCCTGCCTCAGCCTTCAAAGCCATTGGGATTTCAGGTATGTGCCCCCTTTCCCAGTTTCTTCATTCTTTTGTAGTTGTTGCTTTCTTTTGTTACATAAATTTAAGTTGAATAACAGTATGTTTAACAATACAGATATAGAGAAAAGCCAGTGATGTAGGTAAGCAATTGAACATATCCACCAGAAAGTATGTTGTATTTTCACCATAGTGTATTACTCAGCCATCAATACAAACTCCTCTTATGGTCAGCAAAATAGATGAAATTGGTTGATGTCATGCTAAGTGAAGAAATACACAATAGTGTCACATCTCATACGTTAACTAATATAATATCATGTGCAAGTACAATAGTGATTAATATGCCTGAGGAGTGTGTGAGGGGCATCAAAGTCAGAAGAGGGTGTTTGGATATTATGAATACATGTATATGCATATATATAAACATCACACTGAATCCCATAAGTATGTGCAATTGCTATGTGATGATAAAACCCATCATCTCTCATAATTATCAAATTCTGCACTAAGAACAGAATCCTGCTGTCTTTTGGAATTTCCATTATATGATGCAATATTATTGATGATGCTCCCTGATAACAACCAGGCTCTTCCTACACATCCATTCTATTTTCTTCCAGGCTCTGAACATAGAGTATACAATGTATTTCTGCATCTGGAATCATTTCACTTATCTTAAAGTCCTCCAGCTTGTCTGTGTTATTGGAGAATATTTTGTTTCTGGGGTTTGGACCCAGGGTTGCCTTACCAGTGAGAGAGATCCATCATCATTTTCTTTTTCAATTTTAAGACAGAATATTACAAAACTACTAAGGCTGGCCTTCAAATTTTGGCAACACTGCCATATATATCATCCTTATTTTAAAGTTGAGAAATAAGTGAGGTGTGGAGGCACATTTTTTTGTCATGCTAGGGACTCTATAGGCTGAGGGAGGAGAATCACTATCTTGGAGCCAGCCTCACATCTTGGTGACACCCACTGCACCTTTAAAGACCTTGTTTCAAAATAATTGTAAAAAAACTGAAAAGGTTATATATGTATGTTGATGCATTTGTGTGTAAACACAGTGATAAATCTCTTTTTCTCTATTATCTCTAATATACCATAGGTTCTTCTTCTTGAGTTACTCTTTGGAAATTTAGGTTGCGGATGTTACTGCAGTTAACTTGGGAGGGTAGATATTCCTAAAGATGGATTTTGTTTCCTTCAATTGTTGAATTGGTTAATGTCAGCTGTCCATTTGAGTGGATTGAGATACCCAGAGAATTGGTGTGGAAGATCTCTGCAGGTGTCTGTGAGTGTGCTTCCAGAAGGCTGAGTCAGAAAGCCTGGGGAATACCTGTAATGAATATATATATGTTCAATAGGTTTGATTTGGAAAAAAGCAAGAGAAGCAGTCACTGATTTATGCTCCAAGCGTCTTGAAGTCCTCTTTGGGGACTTGCACCATTGGCTCTACCTGGGTCTTTTTAAAATTTTTATTTGTTTTAATTAGTTACCCATGACAGTAGAAAGCATTTATATGCTTTGATATATCATACATAGATGGGATATAATTTCTCATTTTTTCTGAGTATACATATTGTAGAATCACATGGGTCACACAGTCACATACATACATACATAAAGCAATAATGTCTGTTTCATTCTCTTTCTTATCCCCACATCCCCTGCATTCCCCTCCTTTCACTTTCCTCTACCTAATGTAAGTTAATGCTATTCTTTTTTTCTTTTGCATTACAATTCTTAATACACATATATACCACAATTTTTGTATCTTTTTTTATGTAATGTATGTTGACACTCAATTCAAGTCTTCATACATGTATTTTGGATGTATGACACATTCTACCATCCTTGCTAATCCTCATCCCCCTCCCTTTTCCTCTAACCTCCTGCCCTATCTAGAATTCATCTATTCCTCCTATGCTCCCCCTTCTTACTCCATTATGAGTCAGCCCCCTATGTCAATAAAATATTTGGCATTTTTTTTTAATTTTAGAGGGGAGGCATTGGCTAACTTTACTTATCATTATCTTCCCCAACTCCATCCATTTACATTCAAATGCCATGATTTTATTCTTGTATTGCTGAGTAAAATTCCATTGTGTATATATGCCACATTTTTTTATCTATTCATCCACTGAAGGGCATCTATGTTGACTCCATAGTTTAGCTATTGTGTATTGTGGTGCCATAAACTTTTATGTGGCTGTGTCCTTGCAGTATGATGTTTTTAAACCTTTGTGCTTAGAATGAGGAGAGGGATAGGTGGGTCAAATGGAGGTTCCATTCCCATATTTCCAAGGAATCTCCATACTACTTTCCATGTTGGCTGCATCAATTTGCAGTCCCACCAGCAGTGTATGAGTGTACCTTTTCCCCACATCCTCACCAACACTTATTGTTGTTTGTCTTCATAGGAGTTGCCATTCTGACTTTAGTGAGATGACATCTTAGAATAGTTTTGATTTGCATTTCTCTGATCCCTAGAGGTGATGAGCATTTTTTCATATATTTATTGATTGTATATCCTCTCCTGAGAAGTGTCTGTTCAGGTCCTTAGCCGACTTGTTGATCAAGTCATTTGTTTTTCATCTACCAGGATCATTTAAGTCTTCTAAATTGGACCACAGTTGCTTCATTTGCTTCCTCATATTGTGAAGCTTACAGCTTCTTGGACTGAGAAGTTACCAGTTTCCCAGTGTTGCCATTCTGCAGGCAAACATTTGGTGACTATTACTCCCATGATTATGTGAGTAAATATAATAAGCTCCCTTCTGTATACACATGTACATTTTTTGTGTATTCTATTTTTTGAAGAATCCTAAAAATACAGGCATATTCTCAATGTCTGGGTCATATTGTATCTCTAGTTATAATTTTTTGAAAACCCCCCTTATAGTTTTTTTAATGTCTATTCAAATTTATATTCCTGGAAAGGATGTCCAAGTGTTTCCTTTTCTGCATATCCTCTGCAGTATGTGTTACCTACCAACATTTTCAGGATTGAGCTCACAAGCATGTGGTTATAACTCATTGTGATATAACCTGAAAGCATAAAAATTCCAAAAGAAAATGAGAATTTTTTTGCCATTGGTGTTGGCAATGGTTTTAGATAGAATATGCAGAGACTGTGCAAGGAAAAATGGCTGAGACTATATAAAGCTAAAAATGCTTCTATTCAGCAAAGGAATCAATCAATGAAATGTAGACTGGGTTAAAGAAAACCAATTCTAGCCCCATGTCTGAAAAAGCTCGACATTCAAAATATAAGAAACTTACACAACTCACCAAAATTTAATATAAACCCCTCATAACCTAATTTAAATATGGTAAAATACTTAGATTCTGCCCTCAAAATTAAACAAGTGTGTAAAGACATAGGGAAGTTACTCAAGATCATGTATTAGTCTACATAAAATGATAATTTAGCTTTTCTGCTTCATTTGTCTCACAGGATTATGGGTGCACACTCTCCATCCTTCACGGGGCATCTTGAGATCAATTAGCAAAATGCCAGGTTCTCATTTTCCCACATTATATAAGCTTCCTCATTATAGCATGTGAATTGTGAAGAAAATCTCGAGCCAGGAAAACAAGATATAGATAAATTTCTAGATAATCATCAACTTCGAAAATTACTTCAGAAATCAATAGAATACATTAGTAGACCCAGATGTGAAGAAATGCAAAATAGACCTACAAATCAACATTTAACTTTACAGCTGCTCAAAAAATACTTGCAGTTATGCTGACATGGGAGCACATGCCACTAGTCTTGACTACCTTGAGGCCACAGCAAGAAGAGGATTTAGGCTAAGGATTTTGAGGCCAAAATGGCAAAAACCTAGCTCTAAAATTGACCCACCAAAAAACCCAACCGTAATCACATTTTTAAAATGGAGCCTTCACGGATGATTTCTATGATAAATGTAATAAGGATCAGTAACCATAATTCATGATGACGTCTAAATGTAGAAGAAGAAAATTGACTAATTCTTTCTGTAAGGCCAGAAATACCAGCTAACACAGCATAAGAATGGAAATTGCAGACCATCTTTTTATAGATGTTGACCCAGATATTCAAAACCCCTAGCAAACTGAGAACAACAACAAAAAGAATGATTGGACTTCATGACCAAGAGGGACATTGTCATATGGGAAGTTTCCAAAAATCATTTTGATAGAGCAAAGCTTTTGGCAAATCTCTTACGAAATTACTGTAAAATTTATGGCCAATTATGACCAGAGGAAAATTCTTTTTCTATCCACTTAAAGGCAGCTATGAACTGTTTTCATACTTAATGGTGTGAACTGAAGTGTTTATCAATTTATTTTTAGGAAAAGAAAAAAATGTATGCTTTTCTAACTTGTAAATATTGTTTGAGAATATTAAATGGGATTTTATACATCAAAAATCAAATAGCATATGCAGATGATACTATTCTTTCTATAATGTTTCTAAGCAATATCCATGAACTAATGAAACATAGGAATTAGTTCAATAATGTCATGGGTTAAATGGTCAACATTAAATAATTTCAATTGTAAACAGTAGCAATGAGGAGTGTTAAAATTGAGGCACAATCCATTCACAAATATAGGGAAAATAATCTAAATAAAAGTATTAACAAAAGAATTGTTCACTGCAAAGTAAAAAATTAAGGTGAATGTAAAATGCAAAAAAAAAAAGATCATAGAAACAAAATGGAAAAACTGTTAATAGTCAATGATTAAAAGTTTGATTTGGGGTTTTAAGGGTTGATAGGCTTCCTCCAGATTAGCACGTGGGGTGGGGCCAGGCTTCCTCCTCTGGTCTGGCCTGGTGCGGTGCCTGGCTTCCTCCTCGGATCTGATATGTATTCTATATATGTGAGTTAAGTTATTAATTGAGTTATTGAGCTCTATAGTTTCTTTATTCAACTTTTGTTTGGAAGATCTATCCAGTGGTGAGAGAGGTGTGTTAAAGTCACCCCAGATCACGTTGTGGTCAATTTGACTCTTGAACTTGAGAAGAGTTTGTTTGAACATAGGTGGCCCATTTTGGGGGTCATATATATTTATGATTGTTATGTCTTGTTGGAGTATGGTTCCCTTGAGCAGTATGAGATGTTCTTCTTTTTCTATTTTGATTAACTTTGGCTTGAAGTCTACTTTATTTAATATAAGTATGGAGACCCCTGCTTGCTTTCAAGATTCATGTGAGGGGTATGTTTTTTCCCAATCTTTCACCTTCAGTCTGTCTTTTCCTGAGTCTCCTGGAGGCAGAATATTGTTGGATTTTTTTAAATCCAGGCTACTAGCCTATGTCTTTTGATTGGTGTGTTTAAGCCAGTAACAGGTAAGGTTACTATTGAGGCATGGTTTGTATTTCCAGCCATCTTTGTTTACTTTTGCTACTTGACTTGAAGTGTTAATTATTGTTTAATTTTTAATTTGTATCTACATATTGATACAAGGTAAAAATTTAACTTTAATTGAACATGTGTAGTGATCAAATCAGTGCAATTTCTACCTCCTAAAATATCATTTTGATGTTTGAAACCTGTGAAGTCTTCTTAGAATGTCCAGAGTCCAATAATTACTTATACAAATCAAACTATGGGCTATAAAACGCTCTTGACTGCTTTTTGGCACTCCTTGCCAACTGTCTCTTAAAACAGATATAAAAAGCTTTTCTCATTTGTGGTTCTTTGTGATCAACTTGTTCAGCTTCAACATATGAGTGAAAACATACAGGATTTGTGAAATATGAAAAATGACTAGAAAAAGACAGTCTACCATGGTAAATCTGGAAAAAAAGAATACACATTTAAAAATTGTAGACTATAATCCCAGTGCCTTGTGAGGCTAAGACAGGAGGATGATGAGTTCAAATCCAGCAACAGCAAGGCCCTGAGCAACTTGGTGAGATGCTGTCTCTAAATAAAATATAAAATAGGAGTGAGAATGTGGATCACTCTTTGAGTGCCCCTGAGTTTAATCCCTGATACCTCCCCAAATATTTTAGGGTTCACATTTAATCACTAGGCCTTAGTTATTTTTGAAAGATCTATATATAAATGGCATATGCCAATTCTTATGAATTTATTTTATGTAAGTCAAATATTATATAAATATTTTATAGTATAAACTTAAATTGATCTATATTATCATGAAAAAAATAACTTAAAAATGATTTTAGGTGAAGCTGAATTCCTGTAATCCCATTGGCTCAGGGGTCAGAGGATTGCAAGGCCAAAGTTCAGTAACTTAGCAATATTTTTTTACAATATACAAAATGGCTGGTGATATAGTTTAATGACTAAGTGCCCTGGGTTCAATCTGTGGTATAAAGGAAAGGAGGAGGGTTTTAAAATTGCCTTGTCTCAACAACAAAAACAAATGTGAAATTTTAAACAAAAACTGCATTCTAACACTTTTCTGTGACACACAGAATCTGCTTTAATTCATTTTAAACACTTGAATCTTACACAATCTATGTTTTCTAACACTCAATAAATGACATGTTTTAATCACGTGGGTCTCCAGGCCATTGGATGAATTTAAGGTCAGTGTAGCTGAGGAATCTGCAGTTATAGAAACTGGAATGTGCAGGTGCCATGAATTTGCAGTAATAGTCAAGAACTCATGGATGGATTGTTCATTGCCTTGAAACTGTTGGAAAATTGTTTTCTGATGGTAAATTTATATATCAGTATTGGGAAAAACTTAGACCCTTTCCTGATAGTATGCTTCAAAGAAAGGGACACAATTTCATGCAATAATGAGGAGAACTAATCTTCGTACAGATAGTGGCCAGGAGAAAGCACAGTCTGGTCATTCTGATAGCTCTAGTTTTGAACTACAATCATCACTAAATGATGTGCATCAAGTATATATGGTTAAAATTGTGTAAATGCACCATGGTAGTGTTGTGAAGAAATATCTATAGTAATGTCCATGCTAAGGTACCATTGTTGTTAGGAAGCATCCTGGAGAATGGGAATGATTCATAGATGACTGAAATCCTGAGCTATGTACCTTCCCAGCTGTGCACATTATGCCTGGCACAACATAGTCCGGAGATCATGAGACATAACACAAACTCTCTGACATCAATGAGGTAATCTGAGAAACAACCCTCAAACAATGGTCTACGGAGTGATACTTCCAGCTTGTTCCACAGGTGCCCTATTGTACTGGGCACTCATGTCCTTTATGCACTGGAGAAATCAAGCTGCCCCGTAGAGTGGGCATTCTGTGTGGAAGGATATGTAAATCACAGGGGATCTAACACAGATTTCTGAAATAGGTTACATTTGAAGAATTCACAAATGGTAAGAAGAAGGAAAGGCCAAGTAAGGAGATGAGAAAAAACAGATCACACATGAAAAAGAAATTTTCAAAAAAAATCACAAGTTTTGTTTGTTAGAGCTGATAGTAAAGACTCCCTTTAATATCTGGATCCAGGAAGGAGTCATGTTAGATATGGTGCTATCACTAAAGTCAGGGGAGGCTGTGTGATACATGCACCATCATCTGTGTTGCAACCATCTAGTGAGGACTCCTCAGGCAGTGGACAGGAGCTGGTGGTCAGGACAGAAGTAGAGAGAATTACAGGAGAAGGACATCCCACTGCAAGTCATGGTTATTTGGACCTTCTGGGTGGGCACATTCCAGGGTGAAAGTGAGAGGAAGAAACATCTCTTCTCCCATATGCAATCTGAGCACAACCCTGTTCATAACGGGAGAGGAAATAGGATCTGTCACCCCTAACAACACATGTGCAGACTTATAGCTTGGGGTTGGCCTCATCACAGAGCTCAGCTTCACCACTACTGCCAACCCTCCCCATGTCCTCTTTTTATAAACTAACAGACAAAAGGGAGATGGAGAATTGAGACTGGTCTTGCTTCAAGCAGGTGGGTTTGTGACTGATGTCAGCCTAGGCAGAAACCTCTTACTTGTGCCTTTTTGTGTGCTGGGAATCCATAAATAGCACCAGGGAGAAATGACTGACATCTCAGAGAGGGCGACACAATCACTCAGCCCCTCTGCTGCAAAACACACCCTCCAGTAACACAACAAGCAAGCCCTGGGCAAGACTTGACTGAATGGCAGCTCTTTGTGAGAAGTAGATATGAGAACCATGGGTTGCTTTTGTAAATTGTCAGGGTTTGAAAACACAGCTCAGGTTTCACACTACATCTATGATATTTATATTACTATTATTTTAAATTTCTCCTGAAAAAAGGAAATAGAAGTGAACTTGTTCTTAAAAGTCAAGAAAGAAGAAGCCACAGAGGTGCTTCTCTGTGGGCACAAGTGCATGGAGTACTGCATATAGGACATAGGTTAAGGGCGTCTGAGTGGCAGGCTATGCCCTAAGCTAGGCGTGTGAGTGGCAAACTGCTTACCCCATCAGCACAGCTCTGGGCATGAGGCCATGTGTTGCAGTCCCACTCCTTGATTGTTCACTGCAAGGACAGTTAGCAGACATTACATTGGTGGCTGTCTATATTTTGCTTAGGCACTGCCTGAGTACATATACATGGTAACTGCACAATAAAATCAAGCCTGTTTCCTGATTGGTCTCGGAGGACTTTATTAGAGACCCCACAGCCACACTCTCCTCTACCCTGTTCTGTGGACCTCCTCAGGGATGAGAGAGCCCATGCACTTCTCTGCAGACCCCAAGGTCTCATTCTGGGAAACCTACACGATCCTGCAGGAGGGTCTTTTTCCCCTGACTGATGTTGTGATGGAAGAGTCAAGTTCAGCTTTTAGCTTTCCTGATTTATCTTGCTCTGTGTGTCTTAGGGTCACATTTATCTGTGCATGCTAATGACATGAAAAATTGAATTTTGGAAAAAAATCTGAAAGTGACCAGGGCAGGATGGGTTCCAGGTGTTCTGAATGTTCCTCTAAGCAAAATTGAATTTACACTTTCCATTATTTGATATTTCAAAAGGTTTTTAGTGATTAAAACAGAATGGACTAATACATAAAAATATTCTTCCAAATTATGTGAATTATATTCACAAGCCTATAATTTCTCACCATTAATTGGAACTTACCAACATATTTATTTGATTTTCTAAAATATTTAATGTACTTCCTTCTTATCACGGTCCCTTGTTTGACACTTACCAACTGAAAATTCTTAACCATGTGAGATTCCATTGTATAAAATGAGGTTTTGAACATAGAACCTCATTTCCCTCTAAAGATTTCAAAATGTACAATTACTCAAACCATAATTGTTCTATGAATTATGAAGATGACCAAAGCAAGATTATCAATCAAAATATTCCCTGGTAATAAGTATACAAATTAGTAGTGTTTAAAATCTCTATATGACATACCATATGTAAGTTATGTACCATGAAGTTATTAAATTGAAAAATGAAGAAGTAAAACTGACATTCCCTATAAGACAAATTGACTCATTTTAGCAGGATCTCAAAGAAGCAAACATCTTTACACCATACAGAACATGGTCCTCTGGGCTCCAACAGTCCTAATGAGCCCAGAGGACCATGTTCTGTATGGTGCCATGACGATATTATCTTATAAAGATGTTTGCTCCTTTGGGAAGCAAAGAAGCCACTGGGAAAGCTCACTAGAATCCACACTACTCTGCATCTGAGGACACAGAGGTACTTTGTAACCTAAATTAGCTGAGCAGAGCACAAACACTTGAAGTTTTATGGAAAGGATGTGTTTAAGTTCTGTCTCTGCAGATTTGTAATTTTAATGTCTGTAGAAAGGCAAGAAGTTCCCACTGGAAAACACAGAACTGTGGCTTCCCCAGTGGGACATGTCATCTCTCTTAATTTTATTCTCTTCTCTGATGGATATCAGCAATCCAAGAGATCTGGGCTTCAAACTCTTAAAGTTTCCTGGACACATCTGGAAAAGGGTCTTGATTGAGATCATTTTCTCATGTTGATAAGGAAACTTAAATTACTCTAATTCTGGTCCTAAAATCAAATTAGTCCAAACCTGTCCCATAACCTATAATGCCTCTACTTTGATGTGAGGGACTCTTGGCACCCCCATAACTTCCCTGAAGGCATGAAGTGTGTGATGGGCCCCTCTTTACCAGTTTGCACATGGAGCACACTTTCTTGGGGGTAATGATGGTTTTGTAAGTCATCCTTTCCAAAGTGACAGTTCTGTGGCTCAAGCTCTAAGTGAAATATTAAAATTAAGAAAAGAAGAGGAAGAGCTATAGGTCACGTGTTGTAGAAATCACAAGAAGATGGAATCTAGTCAGAGCCGAGGCAGAGTCCCAGCTGGAGTCCACTCTAAGAAACCTACATGATCAACTCCACCTTCTCTGAGAGAAACCATGTAAAAAGCAGGCTCAGTCTCCTGGGTACTGTATATAAATATACATAAAAGCACTAATGCGCTATATTAAAAAAGATCCCCGTTATCTGCAGTCAAAAGAAAGGACAGTCATTTCAAGCAGACCCACATATGTTCCAGTTGTAGAAATCAGAAGATAATTCTTGAACACTGACATTATCAACATGTGAAGGGAGGGTACAAGCATGATAGTGAATGAAACATTTGTTTGTTCTAGAGGTAGCTAGAAACTTGAACTAAATGGAAATATATAAAATGAAAACTAATATCCACAGACACAAATTCCACATGGATGGGATGAGGGAGGTTGGAAAACTGAAGAAGAAAGTCACAATAATTGCCAAAGCATGAGACCTCCAAAGCCATATGAGAGGGAAATATAAAACAAGAAAAGAGTGCAAGTCATTGAACAAGTATTTCAGCATGTGAACAGTTAGGAAAGACACATGAAGGGCATAGGAAAAGTATCCCCTCATACAGCCCCCATCCTGGACCAGCCACATGAAAGTTTTGTGCCTTTGGTGACTTAGGCTCTGCCTCACTCCCTGGCATAGCCCATTAATCACCAACGTGTCACCTTGAATACTGTCCCACATATACACTCACTTCCTTGGAGGCTGCTGAATGAGCCATTGCAGAGGGTTGGCCAGTACTCCCAACTTTGTGGAACCAAGAAGATCTCTTTGGAGGGGTGGAGAATTGCATACCATACCTTTGTTGTAATGTGGACATGCTGTGTAATTAGGTGTTGTTGAGTCCAATCTCTTTGTAGCCCTGATTTTTCATAGAGAGGAAAATAATTTCATTGCTAATTGTGAGGATTAGGCCAAAAATACTGAACAAGTGGGTTCCAACCAGTTAAAAAAGGCTCTCTGTGGAGCTGGGCATGGTGGTATTTGCCTCTATTCTCAGCAACTTGGAAGGCTGAGGAGGGAGGATCATGAGTTCAGAGCCAGCGTCAGTGAAAAAAAATTTACTAAGCAGATCAGTGAGATCCTGTCTCTACATAAAATAGGTATACGGATGTGGCTCAGGGGTTGAGTGCCCCTGAGTTCAATCTTTGTCATCATACCCCCAAAAGAGAATGTCTGGGGAGTGAGTCTCTGGCTTTGAATTTATAACAACTTTCATGGAGTTCTAAAGTGTAGAACTAGTATAGAATAAGTGTTATTGGCCAAGCTCTGGGTTGGATGTGCATGCACTTGAATATAGGATTTTATAAATATTTATATATATTATAGATTTGATGTTGATCTACTGATCGAATATTTCCTACACAAGGCATGTATTTGCTTTAGTTAAAGTCTGAAATTGTAGATATATATTTTAAATAATCTGCAGGTATATATTGAAAAATAATAGTCATCAGAAAATCATGTATGTGAAGCTAAATCATTTCATGATTCTTTAGAACATGTAGATCCATAAGGCAAGATAGTGAGAGAAGCAATAAAACTGAAACATTCATGAACTTGGGATACCATTTAAAAATCTGAGGTGAATGTTGGTTCACAATCTGACTTCCATAACAAGACCCTTACAGCACAAATATTAAAAATCAAGAATAAATAAAGGGTATGGATTCAAACTAAAAAGGTGCTTCTCGGCAAAAGTAACAATAATTGAAGAAAGAACCTACAGATTTTATACAAATCTTTGCCACACATAATTCAGAAAAAGCATTAATGTCTAGGGTATATAAAGAACTCAAAATTAACACAAAGAACAACAACAAAAACCAATTAACATATGGCCTCAGTAACTGAACAGACAACTTCACAGAAGAAATATAAGCCATTTAAAAATATGTGAAAAAACATTACACCCATCTAGCAATTAGGAAAATTTAAATCAAAATTACTTTAAGATTTTATCTCACTTCAGTCAGAATGGCAATCATTAACAATACAGGCAACAATAAATGTTGGTGAGGTTGTGGGTAAAAAGGAATACTCACACATTGCTCATGAGATTGACTCCAAATTGGTGCTACCACCATGGAAAGCAGTATGGAGACGCCTTGAAAAACCAGAATGGAAACATCATTTGACCCAGCTATCCCTCTCTTTGGACTATACCCAAAGGACTTAAAAACAGCATACTACAGGAAAACAGGTGCACCAATGTTTATAGCAGCACAATTCACAATAGATAAACCATAGAACCAACCTATGTTTCCTTCAACAGATGAATAGATAAATAAAATGTGATATATATATGTAATTTTCCCCACCAATGGAATATTACTTAGCTTTAAAGATGAATGAAACTATGCCATTTGGTGGTAAAAGGATAGAGTTGAAGAATATCATGCTAAGTGAAATAAGCCCCCCGACACACAAAGGCCAAATGTTCTCTCCGATAAGTGTATGCTAATTCACAATGGGGGTGGGGAAGAATAGTTGTTTTGATTAAGTAGAGAGGAGTGCAGGGAGGGGAAGGAATATGGGGATAGAAATGATAGTAGAATGAAACAGACATTACATATAATACATAATATATAGTGATGCTAAAGCACTCAACAAGGGAGGGCGAGAGAATAGAAATTCAGTGGATTAGACAAAGTTGGATTGAAGGGAAGAAAAGGGAAATAGGAATACAAATGATAGTAGGATGAATCAGACACAAATTTTCAATGTTTATATATAAATACACCACCAGGGAAGGTCCACACCATGTACACCTCAAGAATGTTATGCTAACTAAAATGAGTTTTACTCCATGTATAACATGTCAAAATTTGCTCTACTATCATGTACACCTAAAAAGACTAATAAATTTCAGAAATGACAAGGGATAATTTGTATACCGAGAAGGTTTGTGAGTTAAAAACACTTCAATGAATGGTAATATCATTAAGGTTAAATAAAAGTATAAAAGAGTACCTTGAGCCCATACAAAACAACAATGGTAAATAGAGTTGCCCAAGTCAGTCTGCACAACTAGCTATAATCACAAAATTTTTGGTTTACAACTCTTTTCTATTTGTTTTACAAAGCATCACATGAACAATACTTACAAGTTGAGCAGAGAAGAAACATTACACAGCAGTGTTATGAATACTACGAATAGTGCTGTGGGCACTCAAAGAAAGCATTCTCAATTTCCTCCCCCATGCAATAAAAAATCATGCAGTTGAAAGATACACTACTTAGTGATTAGATAACACATACATGTGTTTGTCACATTCAGTATGTGGGCAGCTGCTCAACTTCTCAGGTCAGATCCAATAGATAAGGAAGACACTCTATTCACACAAGACAGTGTTTCATTGAGTAATACTATAAAAGCAAGAGAGAAAGCAAAAGTGAAAGACACAGGCAACTGTATTGCCAGACTAGGAAAACCTAACCACTGAACCTATGTACTGGGGAGTCCCAAAGAGCTTTTCAGGGTCCTGACTTGGACCCTGGGCAGAGCATCCTCTCCACAGGTGAGAGTCTGAAGTCTTGTTCTAACTTGTATTGAAAGTGAGGCCGAATGAATACAAGTTAGAACATAGAAAACTTCATTCTAACATCTTGCATGACCTGGTGATCCCCTGAAGAACAAAAGTCCTCCCAAGAACAGGTCAGATCCTAGAGAAGGGAGTGATAGCCTTGAGATGACTAACTAAATTGGGATTCCAATGAGTGAGCCACCCAGCCAGATGAATTGGGAAATCAGCATTCTTTATCTGTTTCATTAAGGATTGCAGACATCATTTAATCATGAAAAGGGAAGATCTTTAGTATTTTCCTTAGACGTCTAAGACTGAAACTTCCCTCCTGGCCATATAAATAGTTTAAACTCGCATATGTAAAATGAAGCCAGTTTTCTGCATAAAATAATGTGGAGATAAGCATGAAACCTAGATATTTACCATTTGGAATAAAGAATGTTGTGAATATTATTCTCCTAGAACTTATCATTATATTTCAATATTTATTTTCCCAAATAAAGTTAAATGAAATGTTGGTGAGTGGTGTTTTGTTGACCCAAAAGGCTCACATATAAAGAGAATATTGTGTTTTTACTTTTTGAAAAGGACTTGTAGATGAGAGTCTAGAGGTTAATTTCAATCAAAATTGTGTTTCTCTCTGTGGTGTCATGGGCTCTTGGAGCTATATGATCTGAGGAGGGACATGGTTAGTTTATAGTATCTTATAATTACTGGGTTGCAGACGGTTCTGGGAGACCATGACACATGCTATCTATCATATAATCCAATAAGTATACAAACATTATAATTTAAATTATTATATAGAATCAATGTGTCTACAAAATCAAAGAATATAATGAAATAAAAAATGTGGGGGCAGAAATGCACCTACAGTACGTATTTTCTTTTACAGTACTCAACTTGGCAGGTCAGATCCAATAGATAAGGAAAACACTCTCTTCACACAAGACAGTGTTTCCTTGAGTAATACTATGAAAGCATGAGAGAAAGCAAAAGTAACAGCAAAGGCAACTGTATTGCCAGACTAGGAAAACTCCAACACTGAACCTATGTACTAGGGAGTCCCAAAGAGCTTTTCAGGATCCTGAATGGGAAGTGCTGGGCAGAGCATCCTCTCCACAGGTGACAGTCTGAAGTCTTGTTCTAACTTGTATTGAAAGTGAAGCCAAATAAATACAAGTTAGAACAAAGAAAACTTCATTCTAACATCTTGCATGACCTGGTGATCCCCTGAAGAACATCAAGTCCTCCCAAGAACAAGTCATCTCCTAGAGGAGGGAGTGATAACCTTGAGATGACTAAATAAATTGGGATACCAATGAGTGAGCCACCCAGCCAGATGCATTGAGAAATCAGCATTCTTTATCTCTTTCATCAAAGATTGCAGACATCATTCAATCAAGAAAAGGGAAGATCTTTAGTATTTTCCTTAGACCTGTAGGACTGAAACTTCCCTCCTGGCCATACAAACAGTGTAAACTCTCATATGTAAAATGAAGCCAGTTTTCTCCATTAAATAATGTGGAGATAAGCATGAAACCTAGAGATTTACCCTTTGGAATAAAGAATGGTGTGAATATTATTCTCCTAGAATTTATCATTATATTTCAATATTTATTTTCCGAAATAAAGTAAAATGAAATGTAGGTTTGTGGTGTTTTGTTGACCCAAAATGCTCACATATGAAGAGAATATTGTGTTTTTACTTTTTGAACAGAACTTGTAGATGAGAGTCTAGCAGTTTATTTCAATCAAAATTGTGTTTCTCTCTCTGTGGTGTCATGGGCTCTTGGAGGTATAAGATCTGAGGAGGGACATGTTTAGTTTATAGTATCTTATAATTACTGGGTTGCAGACGGTTCTGGGAGACCATGACACATGTTATCTATTGTATAATCCAATAAGTATAACAAACATTACATTGTAAATTATTAAGTAGAACCAAAGGGTCTACAAAATCAAAATATATAATGAAATAAAAAACGTGGGGACATAAATGCTCCTATAGTATGTCTTTATCTTTTTACAGTCATCATTTTACATGTTTATAGTTAAATTTTCTACTAGGTATCCAAAACTAAAGAGGTGGTCCCAAATTGTGATGATTTTCCTATACTAGAGGTGAGTATAGTCACCTCAGTGATGAACGTCATAGAATTCATGAGGAACTGTATGGTTTCTTCAGTCCAAGAGTCAGGATGGGCCTATGGATCATGTGGATTCCCCAGGAAACATTAAGACTATTTCCCCCTTCAGCAACCCTCCTTTATTGCCTAAATACGCACGTTGGCTCCTAGTCTCTTGGGTCTTTCTCCTCTCCCTGATTGGGAGCTTGTATAACTCTCTGGAGTTGTAGATACCTTAGGGTGTACTGCTACTCTATTAGGTGAAATGTTAAACTCATAATTCAAACTAGGGATATCTTGGCATTATTTTAGTAACCTAGGTCCTTCCAATAACTCTCTTAATTTTCCCATAATTACAAACAAGAGAGTATATAATTTACATAACAAATATTATCCAAATAATACTTGATTAAACATATGAAATAATTAATGGAAATGTTATAGCATTATTTACCCAACAGAATGTTTTACTATTGCATCGATCCATTAGCAAAGTGAATCGTGGGAGATGTGTGACCTAATAACATCATTAAATGCATGACAATGTTAACATTAAGAAATTCACACTTTATTTAGTAACAAATTGCATCTGTAATAAAATACAGGTAAAAATGCTCTGTAACACGGGCATGGTGGACCATGCCATGACCCTAGGCAGGTGAGAAGCTTTGCAAGTTCAAAGTCAGGCTCCATAACTTAGTGAGACCCTATACAACATAGCAAAACCTATCTCTAAATAAAAAAGAAAAATCTGAGGATGTGGTTTACTGATTAAGTGTTTCTAAGTTTAAGAGGCTCTTAAAAATTTAAATTTTAAATTTCATATAAATCTTAAGAGACTTCTGAAATAATCAACTCTGAGTATTATTATTTCTCCAGTTGTGAAAAAATGAGACTCTTTAGTAATTGTTGATTTATACTAAAATTATATCCTTTTAGGGATGCACAATTCCATACTTGTATTTCCTTATTTCTACAATATCAGCTAAAGATGTTAAGAAAATTTTCAGCAAATGTCAAAAGCAATTACCCATTTTCTACATTTAAATGATTTCTTTCCCTCCTAGGTCCCAAATACTTCAAGGGATGGGCTATAGATATGAAACTTACTACAATCTTTATATTTGTCAAGTTGTTTTTGTAAATATTTTGCTGTTATCTAAGGTACACACTTTGGACAGATGCTACTCCACATTTGCTACAGATATGAGGTCAGAAATTTAAAAATGTCCGAAATTTGAATACAGTCTTGAACACATTCTTTGGGTTTCTATATGCTATAAATCCTCCAGTGTTTCAAAAATGTTGGATCAATGGCAAAAAGCTTTGCAAAAATTTTTCCACACATCCTCTCACTCGTATGAATTCTGAGGTGTTGAGTAGGGTGTGAACAACTATTGGAGACTCTGTCACCTATTTTACATTTATATAATTTCTGTGCTATCATATCGCTGGTGTGAAATAGTGTTGAACTACAGTGAAATAAGGGTTGATTCATCCTTAAAGACAGTGATGAAATGTTTTCATTGTAAAACTTCTCTCCAGTATAAAATCTATAATGTTGAGTAAGATGTGATCTTCAATATTAAAAGCTTTGCCATTCTTCACATTTATATGACTTCTCTCTAGTATGGGTTCTCTGGTGTCGAGTAAGTGATGATTGTTGATTAAAATCTTTGCCACATTCTCTACATTTGTAGGGCTTCTCTCCAGTGTGGATTTGCTGGTGCTGAGTAAGTGATGATTTTTGACTTAAACTCTTGCCACACACTGTACATTTGTAGGGCTTATCTCCAGTGTGAATTCTGTTGTGGTAATATAGATGTGAGTTTGTATTAAAACTCTTGCCACACACCTTACATTTGTAGGGCTTCTCTCTAGTATGAATACTTTTGTGCCAATTACGCTGTGAGATGCTATTAAAACCTTTGCCACATTCTTTACAGCTGTATTGCTTCTCTCCAGTGTGAATTCGCTGGTGCTGAGTAAGTGATGATATGTGATTATAACTCTTGCCACACATTTTACATTTGTAGGGCTTCTCTACAGTATGAATCCTGTTGTGGCAATAGAGATGTGAGATGCTATTAAAAGCTTTGCCACACTCTTTACACTTGTAGGGCTTCTCTCCAGTGTGGAATCGCTGGTGCTGAGTAATTGATGATTTTTGACTGAAACTTTTGCCATACACTTTACATTTGTATGGGTTCTCTCCTGTATGAATCCTGTTGTGGCAATCAAGATGAGAGTTTGTGTTAAAACTTTTGCCACACACTTTACATTTGTAGGGCTTCTCTCCAGTATGAATCCTGTTAAGGCAATCAAGATGTGAATTTCGATTAAAACTTTTACCACATGCTTTACATTTGAAGGGCTTCTCTCCAGTATGAATTCTCTGGTATTAATTCTCTGGAATTAAGGCTTGATTTTTGACTGAAACCTTTGCAAAATTGTTTACATATGTGGGGCATCACTCCAGGGTGTGTCCACTGGTGACAAATAAGATTTGAGCTTTTATTAGAAGTTTAGTCACATTCTTTGCATTTGCATGGCATATCTCCTGTATGAACACTGTGATGTTGAGTAAGTTCTTGAGTGCATTGCATTCTTCACATTGGTAGGTCTTCTCTGCAGAATAATTTTTTTGGTGTTGAGAAAGGGTTGAAAAACTTTTTAAGTCTTTCCCACACTTTTTACATTTACAGGACTCTCCTTCAGTCTAAGGGAGGATATGAATATTTTAATTAATACTAGTTTTTGATCACTGAAGCAAGACTATCCTACATTTTTCATCTTGGTAAATTTTCTTTAGAAAAGAACTAGGATTTCTCTATAGTCATAATTTTTATAACCTGTGTAAATATACTGGTCATTACTCAGGGTAGAGACATGGCTTATTGTGTTACTTCTAGCATTATCTATATAGTGCACTTTCCAGAAATCTGTATCAGAATTGCCATTGAGCAATAGTGGGGAAGAAGAAATTTTTCTACAATTTTTAATATTTTTTCCATTTGGGCTGAAGGATAAATTCATCTTCTGTTTCAGAAAAATGGACATTTTATAAAGAAACTCCTAAAAGGTTCCCTTTTAGAAATATCTTTTCTGTGCAAATGTTTGACTGGAATTTTAACTCAGTGCTACTTTTATAATTTGCCAAGTTAAAAACTGATGCATGGACTAGATTTCAAATTTTCCACATTGCCTTTCAGTTAAAAAATGGCTATGGATTTATTCTTAAAATACATATAAAACTCCTCAAAAATAATTGGAATACATTGAATTTTTGTTTCAGATATTAATTTTCTCTGGTGTCATTTGACCATAAAATTTTTATGGTAAATAAATTTTGTCTATTATACTACAATTTTTGAACTTTACTCTCACCTATATTTTCCCATTGTTTTCTTGGTTGTAAATAGTCAAAGTCACACTTTCCATATCTTCCCTCTCTCTCTTTTATTCCCTTCTCTGGAAAAATTTCTCGAGGATGATAAGAAGTCATGGCTGTAATAAATAAAAATAACAAACATGTTTACTTACTGTACTGGGCTGAGTATATTTCTCAGACCTAAGAAATTACAGCAAAAAATAACATCAGCAGGGGAGTGGATTATTAAATCCAAGTCTATCATTACTGTAGAAATATATAAATCAAATAAAAATACACACAGAAAATTACTTTGAAAATTTTCTTAATCATCTTTGTCTTCACAGTATCCAAGATGAGTACATTACTATGGAGAGTAATACAGTAGAGAAAAACACATTGTGTTACACAAAGAGTTTCTTCCCTCAGTATATGTTTTCAAAATCTACCAACTTTCTTCTGTTTCATTAAAATATAAAAATATGAAACGTGAATATTTGGGGACTGTTCAAAAAGGGGTTTCTGCTTACCAACAGAAAAAAAAAACATGGCTAAATCAACTGTAAGCAAAGTTATGAATCACTCAAAGGGAATAGTCAATTATCATTTAAAAGAAGATTACTGAACTAAACCAAAAAAAAAACAAAAAAAAGAATAAAAGCTAGTCAAGAATTGTTAATAGTAATAAGCACAAAATGTATGTTTTAAGACTGTCTTTAGAAAATGTCTGAAAGAGTCAGGGGTGGTTGTACATAGCAAAATAGGAGGTTGAGCTAGAGCATCAAAATTTGAAGGCCAGACAAAGTAAAAAATGCAAAGTGCTAAATTGTCCTTAAGTTCTCTTTCCAGTACTAATAAACACATCACAGAAAATAGGAAAAATTAAACATCCAAGCAGCTAAGTTTTCTCCAAGTTGTAAAGACTCAAAGTAGGTTTTAATCCAAGTTTAAAAACTCAGGATACTGAGAGCATCCAAGAGAAAAAGATGGGTCACCTAGAAATGTGTAACTATATAATTGCGAAATCCTTAGTCAAAACTTCACAACACAGGAAGGAATTCGAGTCTATCTATATTCAAGGGATGAAAGAATAAAATTATCAACCAAGACATTATATTCGCAGCTACTACCTTTCAAAAGAGAAGGAAAATGAAGACTTTAAACATATAAAGATATACACACTATTCATCAACACTGGATCTGTTCTCCAAAAAGTACTAAAGGTAATCCTTCATAATAAAATATAAGTGCACAGCATCATAAGTCATATGAAATTTTAAATATTTCTTGGCAAAAACAATTCTATTTTATTGTAATGATGGGTCTCCAAACATGTAATTTTGCAATAGAATTTAAAAGAAAAAAAAGCATAACAACAATACTGCTAATAGGCATATATACCTGTAACAATAATGTAATTTTAAAAGGACACATAAATATATTCAGTTTTTTAATAAAGTGAAGTCAAGTTGATACTCATACAAAATATGGGTAGGAGATTCTTCATTTTTAGAGTTTTTGTTGGCGAATACAAGATTACAAAATTCTGATCAAAACAAAACTTGGATATCTGAATTAACTCTAAATATTGCAACTGTAGGTACTCCACAGGATACTCTAAATCTAAGAACACACACATACTGAAAACAAAAGGATATGATAATGACACATACAAAAGTGATTGAACAAAACCTAGGCTGTCTAAATTATACTACACAAAACATAGTTGAACACAGTTATAGGACATAGAAGTCGTTTTAAATTAAAAAAAAAAAAACCTTTGAAAAGAGGCAAAAGAGAGAAAAGGACCCTTTCCCTAGGTTCTGAGTTAAGAGTAAATACATTGGCTAGGTACTTCATACTTCCCAAACACACAAAGAAAACACTGAGAGGGTTGAATGAAAACAAAGAATCACTGTCATACTAAGAGACATCAATCCCCACTTACTGAAAAGGAAAATACAGTGAAGAAAAATGGTAATTGCAAAGCATAAGACTTTGAAAATATTTTGAAACTACTATACACTTATAGAATCCCTGTTCTTAATCACAGGTGGGATATTATGCTGGTTAGATCAATTTTATATATTAAAACAATGTTAATAAATATTTAATTGATAGTTATTTTGTAACCAACATGGAATAAATATTTGAAGTCAAAAGTGGTAGAGATTTTCAAAAATCCCTAAATATGTGTCACTTGATTGAACACTCTTTTGCATGCTGTTGTTCAAAATTGAAAGATTAAGTTTAAAGATGTTTATACTACTTAAAGTTAACTAGAGGCTCCATGTAGTATTCATCAACCTCCCATTGTTCATTTTTTTTGCAGAGAAATCTTTCCTTTAAATTGTATAAATATCCCCCAAAATACAAAGAAGACTATTTCCCTGCTAAAAAATATACTAAAAGTTACAGCATTCAATTGTGAATGCAAACATGAAATCAGGTAGATGGAGTTCTTAGTGAGTGTGGCAATAAGCCCTCACATCAATAGCAAATTAGAAACATTGCACACCAGTGTTGTCACATTGTTATTCAACAGAGCCATCATGGAGGACGCAAACCAAATATCCCTTGAAAAGAATGATGAGCCATATTGGAATATAGAAACTATAGAACTTTGAAGTCAAAGAATTTATTCTAATTATATATTTTACAAAATGTATGTATACTAGGTTAACTGATGTGTCACAGAAAGAATACTGCAGAATTCTACGAACTAAACTAAAAAAGAAGCTTTCTGAACAAAAGAGAATACTTTTGTGATGAGATGACAGAAATGAGCCCTTGCTTTCTAGGCATTCTTTATTTTTTTTGAGATGTAAACTTTGTAGAGATATATTGCATAAAAATTTGAAATAATGTTACTGAAATGTATATTTAAAATTTTGGAGAGAGTAAGTTTTATTTTGTGGTTTTGATTACAATGAAAATTAAAAGATAAAGAGAATTGCAACATTTCTCAAAGCTACATTTCAAAAAATGTGGTCATTATCTTATAAATAAGAACAAGCTCATTCATACACAAATGATGAGCATGCATGTAATCTCAGCTACTAGGAAGTCTGAGGCAAGTGAATTGCAAATTCAAGACATCCTCAATAATTTAGTGAGAACCTCTCTCCAAATATGAGTGAAAAGGAGCTTGGGATGTAGTTCAGCATGAGAGTATCACTGCCATCAATCCCCATTACACTTATACATAGAAAATTCAATTTCTACGTACATGGACAGAATCAAAAGCCAATCGAGATAAAATACAAAAGTCATGGACAAAAGAGGATTAATATTTATACAAGCAAATGCACATATAATATTATTGGCAATACAAACATGAATAATACATATCTTAGTTTGTGAAGCAATTAAGTGATATGAGGAAACAGAGTCCTTAACAGGGAACCTACTTTATACAATTAAAAAAAGAAAAAAAAAAACAAGCAAATTGTAAATATCTACCAATGTATTATTTTACAAATCCTATAACTCAAATAAAACTTACACCATCTCTCAAAACAGCAGTCTTTGTCCAACTTGACATTCATTCCATGGCAGATAATTTTACAGAAATTCCATTACACATATCAGAAAGAACACTGATAAGGAAATTTTAGTGAAAAAATGTACAATAAGATTAGAGAAAGTGACTTATGATAGTTATGTATTACAATGGGTGGACCTAGAAGTCTCCAGAAATGTGCAAAACTTTCCTGCAAATAATGGAAGAAGGGCTGGAGTTGTAGAGTAGTGTTAGAGAGCTTGCCTAGCATGTGTGAGGCCCTGGGTTCAATTCTAAGCACCATATATGGATAAAGAGGAAATTCATTAACAACTAAAAATATTTTTAAAATTATGGAAGAGCTGTCAGATAATATTGACACTCAGAAGCCAAGGGGAGTGTTTTGTTGTTAATTTGAATGTATGGAAGAAAAGGAGGATACTATATAATTTTAAAGCCCAAAACACAGGACAGGTTTTGCTATGATAACAAGAGAAAGAATTCAAAGCTTCTCAAAAATATTTTCTGGTGTATAATGTCTCAGTGAACCTTTTTGAATGTAGGCTTCCTCCCCTACCTCAACTATGTCCACTGATATATGTGGGCCACAGGAGTTGACATCACTGCATTCCTCTAAGTCAACCATATGTCAAGTGAAAGATATATATCTTGCCACCAAAGGAAAACATTAAGGGTGAAAATAGACATCATTAACATTATCTTGTCAGCACCAATAACTACCCCATCTTCTTTATTGAAAGCATAAATCTGCAACACATTCTTGTGGAGAAGTTCCCAAAAGATATACTTCAAGGGAAGAAAATTAAATAATGATAATTAGTAATTTTGAAGGAAAGTTATGCTCACCCACAAAGACTAGGTTGCTGTAGTTTTCCAACATCTCTTCTCTATATAAATTCTGCTGAGCAGGATCCAGGCATTCCCATTCCCCCTCAGAGAAATCTATGGCCACATCCCTGAATGTCAATGGCTCCTGAAATAAAAATTGTTAGAACAATAGCACATGGACCAAACCATTATTCAGTTTTTAATTTGAATTAAGAGTTTGTAGAACTGACTGTCATGTAGGACAGTGACTTTAATTATGTAATAAGATACTTTCCATTATCTAATTCAGAGGAAAATACATGAGTCCAAATACAGTATATACATTCCATATCAGAGTGAAGTGAAGGATATATACCATAACCCAAGCAATGAATAAAAGCCCAACTTCTAACTTTTCTGTCATCAGTGAATGTGAAATTTGGCAGACATTCCAGATGCAAATCAGACTTCTCAAAGATATTCTCATAAGGTGATTGTGTACAAGGGAGAAAAAAGACTGGTAAAATAGCTTTTGAAAACAGCTTTTAAATAGCTTTCTATCCATGAGATAGATTGAGATCCCCAATACAATTAGTTTCAAGTATCATCCATGAAACATTCTGAATGTGTAAAATATTCATAAAATATTAATGTTTGGAGACAGGTAAAGTGACACTTCCATCTCGTGAAAAGACAAAATTGAAATATTTAAAGTTCTATAAGCAGTTCAATGAGTGAATCAATTTGGTACAATAGAATAAACAATGGGTTACAGAAGACTTCAAGGAGGAGATTAGAAAATTCATTGAGGTAAACAAGAACATAGACACAACATATCAAAATCTCTTGGACACTATGAAAGCAGTACTAAGAGGACACCTCATTGCATGGAGTTCATTCCTTAAAAGAAGAAAAAGACAATAATTGATCTCATACTTCATCTCAAAGCCCTAGAAGAACAAATCAACAACAAAAGCAGCAGAAGGCAAGAAATAATTAAAATTAGAACTGAAATTGAATTAAAAGAAACAATTAAACCTTGACAAAAAGTTGGTTCTCTGACAGACCCCTAGCTGTGCTAATGAAGAGAAGGAGAGAAAAAATTCAAATTACCAGCATACATAATGAAAAAGGCAGTATCCCAACAGACACCTCAGAAATAGAGAGGATATTTAGAAATTATCTTGAAAATGTATATCCCAATAAAATAGAAGACATTGAAGGCATCAACAAATTTCTTAAGTCATATGATATGCCCAGATTGAATCAGGAAGACATACACAATTTAAACAGACCAATATTAAATGACGAAATACAAGATGCCATCAGAAGCTTATCAACCAAGAAAAGCCCAGGCCCAGATGGATACACTGCCGAGTTAAACAAGACATTTAAAGAAGAAATTCAAAATACCAATATTCTTCAATTTATTTCAGAAAATACAGAAAGAAGCAGCACTTCCAAACTCATTCAATGAGGCCAATATCACCCTGATCCCCAAACCAGGCAGGGACAAAAGAAAGAAAGAAAACTTGAGGCCAATATCTCAAATGAACATTGGTGCAAAAATTCTGAATAAAATTCTGCCAAATTAAATACAAAAACATATTAAAAACTTCGTGCACCAAGATCAAGTAGGGTTTGTCCAGGAATACAGGGTTGGTTCAACATATAGAAATCAATAAAGGTATTTCATCACATCAATAGACTTAAAAATAAGAGTCATATGATCATCTCAACAGACACAGAAAAACCATTTGACAAAATACTGCACCCTTTTATGTTCAAAAAATTAGAAAACTTGAGAAAACAGTAACATACCTCAACATCATACTGGATCTCTACATTAAGAATAAGGCCAACATAATTCTAAAGGAAGAAAAAAAAACACTAAATGCATTCCCTCTAAAAACTGGAACAAGACAGGGGTGCTCTCTCTCACCATTTCTAATCAACATATTTCTTGAAACCCTGGCCAGAGCAATTAGACGAAAGAAATTAAAGGAATAACTACAGGAAAAGAACTTAAATTAACACTATTGGCTGAAAATACGATTCTATACCTAGAAGACCCCAAAAGCACCACCAGAAAACTTCTAGAACTAAAAATGAATTCAGCAATGCAGCAGGATATTAAATTAACACACATTAAAAACAGCATTTCTGTATATCAGTGACAAAGCCTCAAGAAGGAAATAAGAAAATCTACCCCATTTACAGTAACTTCAAAAAAAGAAAACATAAGATACTTGGGAATCAACTTAACAAAAGAGGGGAAATATCTATACAAGGAAACCTACAGAACCTTAAAGAATGAAATCAAAGAAGACCTGAGAAAATGGAAAGACCTACCTTACTCTTGCATAGGCAGAATTAATATTATCAAAACGACCATACAACCAAAAGCACTATACTGATATAATGCAATTCTGATCAAAACACCAATGACAATTATCATAGAAATAGAAAAAGCAATCATGAAGTTCATCTGGAAAAATAAGAATCCCAGAATAGCTAAAGCAATTATAAGCAGGAAGAGCACAACAGGTGGGTGATATCACTATACCACACCTTAAACTATACTACAGAGCAATATTAACAAAAACAGCATGGTATTGGCACTAAAACAGGCCAGTAGACCAATGGTACAGAATAGAGGACACATAGACTAACTCACAAAATTACTATTATCTTACATTAGCCAAAGGTGCCAAGAACATGCATTGGAGAAAAGATAGCCTCTTCAATAAACGGCGGTGGGAAAACTGGAAATACATTTTTTAAAAAAGGAAATTAAAACCCTATCTCTCACCATGCACAAAACTCAACTCAAAGTGGATCAAGGACCTAGGATTTAAACCAGAGACTCTGCATCTAATAGAAGAAAAAGTAGGCCATAATCTTCATCACATGGGGCTAGGCCGCACCAACTTCCTTAATAAGATGCCTATAGCACAAGAATTAAAACCAAAAATCAACAAATGGGATGGATTCAAACTAAAAACTTTCTTCTCAGAAACAAAATCTGAGGTGAACAGACAGCCTACAACCTGGGAGTGGATTTTTACCCCTCACACATCAGATAGAGAACTAATATCTAGTATATAAAGAACTCAAAATGATAAGCACCAAAAAACCCAATAATCCAATCCACGAATTTGCCAAGAACCTGAAAAGACACTTTTCAGAAAATGATGTAGAATAAATCAACAAATATTTTTTTTAAAAAGTTCATCATCTCTTGCAATTAGAGAAATGCAAATCAAAAATAATCTAAGATATCATATCACTCCAGTCATAAAGACAAACAACAAGTGTTGGCAAGGATGTGGGGAAAAAGGCACACTCATACACTGCTGGTGGGACTGCAAATTGGTGCAAACAACAACATGGAAAACTCTATAGAGATTCCTTCGAAATCTGGGAATGAAAACACTATTTCACCCAGCTATTCCTCTTCTCACACTATTCTCAAAGGACTTGAAAACAGCATACAACAGGGTCACAGCCATGTCAATGTTTATGGCAGCACAATGCAGAATAGCAAACTGTGGAGCCAACCCAGATGCTCTTTAGTGGATGAATGGATAAAAATATGGGGCATATATACCCAATGCAATTTTACTCAGCAATAATAAAATCATGGCAATTGCATGTAAATGGATGGTATTGGAGAAGTGAAGTTAGGCAGCCCACCCCCCAAAAAAATGTTGAATGGTTTCTCTGATATAAGGAGGCTGACTATAGTGGGGTAAGGAGGGGGAGCATGGGAGGAATAGATGAATTCTACATAGGGCAGAGGGGTTGGAGGCGAGGGGAAGAGGCGGGGGATTAGGAATGATTGTGGAATGTGATGACACCATTATCCAAAGTACATGTATGAAGACACAAATTGGTGCCAACATACCTTATATACAATCAGAGATATGAAAAATTGTGATATATATATATATATATATATATATTGTATTGCAGAAAGAAATGAGTACATATATAATGGCATAAATTAGTATGAATATACTTTCTATACAGAGATACAAAAAATGTGCTCTATGTATGTAATTAGAATTGTAATGCATTCCATTGTCGTCGTGTATTTAAAAAAATAAATAAATTTTTTAAAAAGCAAGGTATTGAAACCCATTGTGGACACTATAAGCGTACATGGCTATATATCTAAAAACACAGAGCTGGAAGGGAAGTTGCATGAACAACATGAGAAACCAAGAAAGAATGTGCCCCAAACAAAGATGCTACATTATTAGAATCCATGGTCAGAATAGCAGGATAAATGGGAGAAGGTACATAATTTTCTGTGAATTAAAGGACTATATGAGAGAAAATACAGGCAGCAAAGGATCATTTTGATAAAGAGCTACATAAGCAAATACAGAAAGCAAAAGATTCCTTCAATAAGGAGATAGAGATTTAAAAAAAAAAGCCAACAGAACCTTGAAACGAAGGAAACAGTAAACCAAATTAAGAACTCAATAGGAAGCATCTCCAACAGAATAGATTACTTGGAAGACAGAACCTCTGACATTGAAGGCAAAATATATAATCTTGAAAAAATAATGTTGACCCCAGTGAAGGTGGTAAGAAACCATGAGCAGAAGATTCAAGAATTGTGAGATAATATGAAAAGACCAAATTTAACAACTATTGAGATAGTTGAAGTCATAAAGGTCTAAACTACAGAAATGGACAATCTATTCAATGAAATAATACCAGAAAAATTTCCAAACATGTAGAGTGAATTGGGAAATCAAATACAAGGATCATATAGGACACCAAATGAACAAGATCACTACAGGTCTATACGAATGCAAAACATTATGAAAACGCCTAGCATAAAAGAGAAGCAGAGCATTCCAAAAGCCACAAGAGAAAGGAATCAAATTACATATGGGGAAAATCAATTAGGATCTCTGATTTCTGAACTTAGACCCTGAAATCTACAAGATCCTGCAACAATATAAACCAAGCTCTGAAAGAAATGGATACCAACCAAGAATCATACCCAGCAAAATTAAATTTTGATCATCAATTAGATTTCAATTCCTATGTTATTTTTTGACAAAATAAAAACCTTCCATCATACACAAATTTAAAAGAATTTACAACCAGAAACCTGCACTACAGAACATCCTTGGCAAAATATTCCATGAGGAGGAAATCAACAACAATAAAAAATAAGAAAAGGGTAGTATCACTCTAAAGGAAAAACCTATCAAAGAGAAACTGACTTAGTTAAATACCAAAAATAAACAAAAATAACTGGGAATACAATGTTGTCTCAATAATAACCCTGAAAGTTTAGTTCCAACTCAGCAATCAAAAGACAGGCAGGTTGGATTAAAAAAAGACCAACAATATGCTGCCTCCAAAAGACTCATATTATAGGAAAAGACACCCACAGACTGAAGGTGACAGGTTGGAAGAAAATACATCACTCAGGCTGGGGCTGGGGCTCAGTGGTAGATCACTCTCATAGCACATGTGAGACCCTCTATTGGATCCTCAGCACCACATACAACTAAATAATAAAGGTATTGTGTCCATATACAAAAAATAAATATTAAAACACATACTACCACTCACCTGGACTGTGGAGGCAAGCAGGGGTTTCCATTCTTATATCAAATAATGTGGACTTGAAGTGTAAGTTAATCAAAAACAATAAAGAAGGACACTACATACTGCTTAAAGGAATCATACACCAACAAGACAGAACAATTGTAAATATACACACCCCCCCAAACAATAGAGCATATATGTTCAAACAGACTCTTCTCAAGTTTAAGGGCCAAGTAGACCACAAGACAATAATTCTGGGTGACTTTAACACACCTCTTTTATCACTGGATTGATCTTCCAAACAATATCCAGACAGAAACTATAGAACTCAATAATACAATCAATAACTTAGATTTAACTGACATACATAGAATATTTCATCCTTCAACAGGAGAAGACACTTTCTTTTCAGCAGCAAATGGATCCTTCTCTAAAATAGACCATATGTCATGCCAAAAAGGAACTCTAAGCAATATAGAAAAGTAAAGATACTACCCTGCATTCTATCAGATCATAATGGAATGAAATCAGAAATAAATGATAAAAATAGAAGCTACTCCTATACCTGGAGACTAAATAATATGCTAGTGAATGAACAATGTGTTGTAGAAAACATCAAAGAGGAGATTTAAAAATTCTTAGAGGTGAATGAGGACAGAGATACAACATATCAAAATATCTGGGACACTATGAGGCATTACTAACAGGAAAGTTCATTGCTTGGAGTTCATTCCTTAAAAAAAGAGAAAGTCAAATAAATTACCTAAAATTACATCTCAAAGCCCTAGGAAAAACAATTAATCAACACCAAAAGCAGTAAAGGACAGAAAATAATTAAAATCAGAGCTGAAATCAATGAAATTGGAACAACAGAAGCAAATAAAAATTGACAAAGTGACTGGGAATGGAACCACCATTTGACCCAGCTATCCTACTCCCTGTTCTATAACCAAAGGACTTAAAAACAGCATACTACAGGGACACAGTCACAATGTTTTTAGCAGCACAATTCATAAGAATTCAACTGTGGAGCCAATATAGATGCACTTCATTGGTGAATGGATAAAGAAAACGTGGCATTTGTACACAATAGAATATTACTCAGCAATAAAAGAAAATAAAAACATGGCATTTGCAGGTAAATGGATGGCATTGGAGAAGCTAATGCTAAGTGAACTTAGCCAAACACAAAATAACAAATGCTGAATGTTTTCTCTGATATAAGGAGGCTGACTCCTAGTGGGGTAGGGAGGTGGAGCATGGGAGGAATAGATGAATTCTATTTAGGGCAGAGGGGTGGGAAGAATAGGGAGGGGAAAGGGATTAGCAAGGATGGTGGAATATAATTGACATCATTATCCAAAATACACATATGAACACACGAATTGATGTCAACCTACTTTATATACAGAGATATGAAAAAATGTGCTATATATGTGTAATAAGAATTGTAATATATTCTGCCACCATATATTTTTAATTTTTTTTTTAATTTTCAAAATGAAAAGTTGGCTCTTTGAAAAAACAAATACATTTGATAAAACCTTATCCATGCTATTGTAGAGAAGGAGAGAAATACTAGAATTACTAAATCTATGATAAAAAAGGAAATATCACCATGAACACTAGAGAAATACAGAAGATGATTAGAAATTATTTTGAAAATTTGTACTGCAATAAAACAAAATATTGAAGTCATCAACAAATGTCTAGAATCATGTGACTTACACAAACTGAGTAAGTTAAACAGATCATTTTCAAGCAATGAAATAGAAGACACCATCAAAGCTTACCAACCAAAAATAAATAAATAAATCTCAGGACTCAATGGATACAAGACCTTCAAAAAAGAACTAACACCAATACTCCTCAAACTATTCCATGAAATATAAAAAGAGGGAGCACTTTCAAACTCACTCTATAAGGCCAATATCTCCTTCATTCTAAAATCAGACAAACACAGAAAAGAAAGTGTACTTCAGACCAATACCTCTAAAAAGCAGAAGCAAAAATTCTGAATAAAATTCTGGCAAATCAAATACAAAAACATATCAAAAAGATGGTTCATCATGATGAAGTGGGATTCATCCCAGGGATGCAAGGTTGGTTCAATATACAGAAATCAATAAATGTAATTCATCACATCAGTAGACTTAAAGATAAGAACCTTATGATCATCTCAACAAATGCAGAAAAAGCATTTGACAAAATACAGCACCCCTTCATGTTCAAAACACTAGAAAAACTAGGGATAACAGGAACTTCCCTCAACATTTTAAAGGCTCTATATGCTAAGTCTCAGGCCAACATCATTCTAAATGGAGAAAAACTGAAGACATTCCCTCTATAATTGGAAACACGACAGGGATGCCCTCTCTCACACTTCTATTCAATATAGTACTTGAAACACTGGCCAGAGCAATTAGACAGATGAAAGAAATTAAAAGAATAAGTATAGGAAAAGAAGAACTTAAACTAGCACTATTTGCTGATGATATGATTCTGTACCTAGAAGACTGAAAAAAACTCTACTAGAACACTTCTAGAACTAGAATTCTGCAATGTAGCAGGATATAAAATCAACACCCATAAATCAAAGGCATTTCTGTATATCAGTGACAAATCCTCTGAGAAAGAAATGAGGAAAACTACCCCACTCACAATATCCTTAATAAGAAAAGATACTTGGGAATCAACAAGAGGTGAAGGATCTATACAATGAAAACTATAAAACACAAAAGAGAAATCAAAGACCTTAGAAGATGGAAAGATTTAACTTGATCTTGAATAGGCAGAATTAATATTATCAAAATGACCCTACTACCAAAAGCACTCTAAAAATTTAATGCAATTCTAATCAAAATCCCAATGGCATTCCTCATAGAAATAGAAAAGCAATCATGAAATTTATCTGGAAAAATAAGAGACCCAGAATAGCTCAAGCAATCCTTAGCAGGAAAAGGGAGGCAGGTGGCATTGCTATACCAGACCTTAAACTATACTACAGAGCCACAATAACAAAAACAGCATGGTACTGGAATCAAAACAGGCTGGTAGACCAATAGTACAGAATACAGGACACAGAGACCAACCCACAAAATCACAATTATCTTATATTAGACAAAGGTGCTAAAAATATGCACTGCAAAAAAGATAGCATCTTCAACAAATGGTGCTGGAAAAACTAGAAATCCATATGCAGCAAAATAAAATTGAATCCCTCTCTCTCACCATGCATAAAATGTTAACTCAAAATGGATCAAGGATCTAGGAATTAAACCAGAGACTCTCCAAATAGAAGAAAAAGTAGGCCTTATCTCCATCATGTGGGATTAGGCTACAGCTTCCTTAATAACACTCCTATAGCACAGGAATTAAAACCAAGAATCAACACATGGGATGGATTGAAACTAAAGATTTTTATCAAAAAAAAAAAAACAATAGAAGAGAGAGCCTACTTTCTGGGAGCGAATTTTTACCCCACATACAACAGATAGAGCACTAATATCTAGGGTATATAAAGAACTCAAACGTCTTAACACCAAATAATAATAATAATAATAATAATAATAATAATAATAATAATCCAATCTGTAAATGGGCCAAGAACCTGAAAAGACACTTCCCAGAAGAGGATATACAATCAATCAACAATTATATGAAAAAAATGTTCATCATCTCTAGCAATCAGAGAAATTCAAATTAAAACCACTCTAAGATACCATCTCACTTCAGTCAGAAGGGCAGCTATTTCGAAGACAAACAACAATAAGTGTTGGTGAGGATGTGGGGAAAAGATACACTCATACACTGCTGGTGGGACTGCAAATTGGTGCAGCCTATTTGTAAAGCAGTATGGAGATTCCTTGGAAATCTGGGAATGGAACCACCATTTTACCCAACTATTTCTCTTCTTGGACTATACCAAGAAACAAAAACAGCACACTACAGGGACACAGCCAGGTCAATGTTTATAGCAGCACAATTCACAATAGCTAAACTATGAAATCAACCTAGATTCCCTTCAGTGGATTACTGGATAAAAAAACATGTGGCTTATATACACAATGAAATATTACTCCTCATTAAAAAAGAACAAAATCATGGCACTTGCATGTAAATAGATGGAGTTGGAGAAGATAATGCTAAGTGAAGTCAGCCAATCCCCCCCCCCAAAAAATGCCGAATGTTTGCTCTGATATAAGGAGGCTGAATCATACTGGGTTAGGGAGGGGGAGCATGTGAGTAATAGATGAATTCTAAATAGGGCAGAGGGGTGGAAGGGAAAGGGAAGGCACAGGGGATTACCAAGGATGATGGAATGTGATGGACACCTTTATACATTGTTCATGTATGAAGACTTGAATTGGATGTCAACATACCTTATATACAAAGAGAGATGAAAAATTTTAGATATATATGTGTATTAAGAGTTGTAATGCAATAAAGCACATGTAGAATGGCATAAATTGATATGAACATACTTATATGCCAAAATATGAAAAAATGTGCTCTATGTGAAATAACGATTATAATGCATTCCACTGTTGTCATGTATTTAAGAAAATAATAAAAACCATAAAAAATCATGATCTAAAAAACATCTAGAAAAAAGAAAGAAAGAGAAAGAAAAAAAGAAAGAAAGAAGGAAACTAACTGAGATAGAATGCATTTGGCGCTACATGCCTGATATATCCAGTGGTCTGGAGGCTGAGGCAGGGGGATCACAATTGTGAAGCTTACCCTAGCAACTGAGTGAATCCCTGCCTAAATTTAAACATAAATACGCAGTAGTAATCTTTAAAAATTAAGAAAAAATTAATTTTTTAAATAAAAATTTTAAAAGTACTGAGGATAGTGTTCAGTAATAGGACACCCTGGTTCCAATCCCCAGTTTCACAAAAGGAAAAAAAAATAAGTCCAGAAAAAATATTTTAAAATTTATATATATATATATATATATATATTTTTTTTTTTCTATTCTTCAAATGACTCCATTAAAGAGAACAAGGAGAAGTGACAGATGAAAGAAACCAATTGCCTCACCTTTAACCAAACTCTTCAAAGAAAGGAGAACAGAGACTACAAGAGAAACATATGTAACAGCCATGAACAGCCCTTCAAATAGCAGGAATCTAAATGTCCCTTCATCACAAAGCAATCAACATCTTTAGAAAGGAGGGACTGTACCATAAAGTCACATTGAACACAAATTGAGACAGTGTTGAAGAACAAGTGGGGTTATCATGAAGGTCCACAGAAAAAGACGTGGACCCTACAGCACCTGTTCATATGGGGACACAGCACACTCCTCCAGAGCCGAGACCCGGGGTCTGGTGAAAGAGGATGTCCATTTGGGAATAAATATAAACTATGGAAAATAACCATTTATGGAAGTCAGCCACATTTTGTTTGCCATATTGCATACAGTTGGACAAATACTATGAAACACTGTGTCAGTTTTATATAGCTGTCACATAAATGTCACATTTCACATATAATCATACTTAAATAGTACATCTGCAGAATTTGAAAAAATGTAAATACAGATCAGCACATAACAGACTGAATTACACATCCTGGGTATAGATGATAGGACTCCTCATTATAAAGAGGACAGCTTCCCTCAGGTTCATCTATGATAACACCCCATCAAAATTTCACCATGATTTCCTTTTCATTGAAGAAGGGACTAAAGCAAAAAGTTTGAAAATTCTCCTGGAAGGTTGAATTGATATGAAATTAGCCAAGAATTCTGAACTCTAAGAGCAAAAGCAGGAGCTATCATTACCAGGCAATAATGCATATTATAAAATTATCATATTTTAGTAAATTGAGGACCAAGAAAATCACAATGCAGAAATTTCATAGATGACTCCATATGTATGTAAATGTCAATTTTATTATGAAGTGCAATTAAAAGGCCTAGCTAAATGCAACCATCTCCAGCAGAGGATTTGATGTGAATGAAAAAGGCAACCCAACGTGAAGGGTGGTGTGGCAACTGGAGGCGCAGAGCACTCATAGGGCTTGGGTCCAGGACGTGCATGGTACTGGATTACACTCCACCATTCATTCCAAAGAAGCACATATTGAGTAGGATTATGTTTCAAAATTATACCAGAATAGGAGGCTCCTGGATTTCCTTCACACATGGATACACGAAATAAACACCTACTTCTGTTTTGAGTCCCTTTTAAATGAAGTTATAATGGACTGAGAGACCTATGCATTGGACCACTCAGAAAATCTCTACCATCCAAAGGGCAGGCAAAGTTGGGGTATACGTGGGCATTAGTCCTGCCTTGAGAAATGTGCCACATAATTGGGACAGAATACCAAAATCCAGGGTCACCCAGAGTAGAGGAAAACTTATTGGCGTCACAAATGGAGCACATGGGACACGAAATGACTTGTAGCTGGAAACAGAATTTGTCTGGTGCTCATAGAAGAAAGAGCTGGATATACACAAGTATCAGGATGAGAGAAAGGGGGTGATTTTCGATGGCTGTGGAGGGTCATGAGCTTTATCCATGGGACAATGGCAGAATGGGAGTGAGATCAAGGGTCCCAGTATATCCCTAGAAGGGATTTGCAACATGATCTGCAAATTGTGGTTGCTAACATTTGAGCTCCTCCCTAGCCAGTCCCTAAGGGTAGACAGGACAAATGCAGTCCACCCAGCAGCCCTGCCTGAGCCCTCTCCCCCCTACCTCAGTAATAACTCCAGGTCTAGTCAGTTCTTTCTGGAAGAAGGATCTCCAGGCACTCAGGGTCCCAATATTTTTCCCATTCCATGGACTCCATCCTAACCCACCAAGCTTTGGGAGCAGTGGCAACTGTGCATGTGCATATCTCAGAAAGGAGGGGCTTCACATTATTGTGCAAGCACTTCCCTGGACTATGATCCCCCCTGCCAGGAGTGAAGCAAAAGCTGTCAAAAGCACAGCTCCCTGTTTCTTTCTAGAATAGGCTCACACCACCTTCTTGCAGTGAGCACAGACAGCCTGGGTTCTAACCAATTGCATCAGGAATTCAGCCCCCAGCCAAGTAGGACAGCTTCTCAGTCTGAGTGCAGCTGTGGGAAAGGCTCCTATCAAACAGTCAAAGGAACCAGTCCTCCAATGACATGGATATGGAGAAAGAGACCTGCTCACATGGGGCTAGAATATAAGCTCGGTGCAGGCATTTTTGAAAACAGCATGGAGTTCTTTAAAAGCTAACAGAACAACAACAACTCTGGATGCATTCCCAGAGGAACTTGAAAAAGTGTGTTAATAAATAGCTGCATGCCTATCACTGTTCCAGGATCCACAGGAGCCAGGATGAGGGAACTTCTGAAGTGGCTTCTGGATAAGGAGACTCCTCCCAGTCACAGGGCTATCACCTATTCCCTGAGAAACTACTTCCCCTAAATGCACCTGCTCATAGGTCAACAGGTGGCTGATATTTACCAGATGTTCAAGAGGACTCAGATGAGCCAGGTGTGGGATGCTCGTGTCAGGCAGAGCCAAACCAGGACCAGAAAAATATCACAGAGGGCATGAGACCCCTGGGACATGCAGTCCACAGGGGGGACACTCAGCCCAAAGACATTCTGACAAGGTGTCTGGCCTGGGAGAGAAAGAGGGAATACACACACACACACACAACACACACAAACTCACACATTTTTTCAAATGTCAAATGGTTTTGGGTGTACTTTTCTCTCATGTAAAATGCTCGTAAACAGAAAACAAAACCTTTGCTTCTTATTTTATTACAGTGAGGACAGGGGACTGGAATTTGAGGAATTCATTGATACAAGTGTACAGATTTCATCTGGGAGACGGGGTTGTGGAACTGACATTTTTCTTCCCTTACATTTAGAACATTCAGGGGGCCCCAGGCAGGAGGGCCAGACCTGTAATCCCAGCCACTCAGGAAGCTGAGGTATAAGTTCAAGCCAGACTCAGCATCTCAGCATCTGTCAGGAGATAAATGATAGAAAGTACGAGGGATATAGCTCTGTGGGAAAGGACCTCTGCATTCAATCCACTATGCTCCCTATGCCCCCCAAAAAGAATGAAAACCTCAGGGGTGAGAAAAACCTGAGACCCCTGCAGATCCCAGCCTGCTTTGGTAGGAAAAGGGCCCATGAACTGGTGATTCTCACGGTCCCAACACTCTGAAATCAACCACAGAAGAAATTCAGGGAGAAGACTTGAGCTGCCAATTTGTACAGGAGATACCCATGTGTTTAATAATGAGAATAAAAAGAATTCAACATCTTTAGAAACCCAAGAAATGTAAAATAAAATCCCATCGGAGACAAAATTAAATAGTATCAATGATGATAGGAAACAAAATAATTCTAATAAACTGAAAGAGTTTAAGTGCTTCTTAACTATTTGTAGAAACTCTTTTGCTAATAAAGACACATGATAGACCCCCGCCGTAGGGACTTGCTGAAATCAGTTCATAGGACCAGGATAATACATTAATAGTTATGGTACATTCAGCTTAAAAATAGTATAAAATACCATGGGTAAGTTTTACACGGGTGCCATATGCATGTGGTATTATGTATAACTATGATGCACTAATAAACAATCCAGCATGCTTTACTCTTAATGGAAGAACCCAGTCCTAAAATTCGTCCACAAAGTTAAATATATGTAAACTTAACCAAGAAACTTTTGAATTAAAAGAGAAAAATAGTTATTACCTAACATGTACATTGTGGAGCTGTACTGTTACAATTATCATCTAGGAATCATGACGTCAATAAAGTCCACCCATGAACCCACATGGATGTGAAAATCCTATACTTAATTGCAACGGAAAAGTCATTATCAATCAAACCCTAACAAGGTCAATCTCAGCAACTTAGCTAAACCCGCGGTCAGAATAAAAACTAAAAACTACCAGGGACATGGCTGAGTGGTAAGGCACCCTTCTGTTAACTACAAAACAAACAAACAAACAAAAAAATCAAACTCCACAAAACTAGCTCAGGAATAAGCAAGGTCCCTGTTCACCATAGCTCCCCTCCTGCAGGAAAATGGTGTTTGGAGATTGGAATTCATTTTTTTTTGGGGGGGGGGGTACTGGGCATTGAACTCAGAGGCCCTCAACCACTGAGCCCCATCCCCAGCCCTATTTTGAATTTTATTTAGAGGCAGGGTCTCCCTGAGTCTCTACATGCCTCACCCACTTGCCTAGGCTGGCCTTGACCTCGCAATCCTTCTGCATCAGCCCCCTACTCCCAGCCACTGGGATGACAGGTGTGCGCCATCCCCTGGCTTGCAGTTGATTATTCTCTGGTTCCACCTGTCAATCACCACAGCCCAGGAAGACGCTGGGCAGCCAAGCTCACCTGCCAGTTAGGACTGGAGCAGGGGCTGAGGCTGCCCCAGGGGATGGGGAGGCTGGAGGGGTCTCTGCCACTGTCAAGCTCTCCACCCCGCTGGCCACAGGGACTGAGGGGCGCTGTCCCCAATGGACTCAGGCCTGTGGACGCGGAGAGCCCCCGAGGTCAGGGTCGGCCAACTCAGGTTCCACCACAGTGGATTCCACCTGATGGCCTCCCTGCCCCTACTCCCTCCAGAGCCTCTCTGTCCAGGCACCAGGTGCCACTGCACACTCACCATTTCCTGGTGCCCAACAGACAAGCCTGCCCTGGGGAGCTTCAGCCCCTGCATGGCAGGGCCAACCAGGATCCCGGGCACCAGCGAAGCCTGGAGGCCAACTGCGCAGACCCGGGTGAAATAAAATCCCATCCCAAGCGCGGAGGCCCGCCCCTTGTCGCCTGCATGTGCTCAGGATTGGACAGCGCTCAGCATGGGGGCTTCTGATTGGACAGGGCGTCAGTCAGTCTCTGCTCTCCCCTGCCTGAGCCCAGCCAACCTTCTTTCTGAGTGACAGTGGCAAGAAGGAGGCCAGAATGGCAGGGTTTGGGTGCAGCTTTTTTTCTTTTCCTTTTGGGGTCTGGGCATTGGGTTAGGGTTAGGGTGACCAGAATTCTAAGTTCTGTTGGGTTTTTGATGATAGGAAATTGAAGTCATTTCTTGAAAGTTTCACCACCTGGGCCTCCTCCTATAATAAGCCCACCCAGAGCGTCTTCGGCGTGCTGACTTGTCCTCTTTTCATCTGTGCAAAATTCTCCAAGCAGAACTGGCCTTTCACCCCATGGGAACTGTCCAGTGCATCATGGCCAGCGCTGGGGGAGGCTCAAGGTGTGTGTGTGGGGGGAGGGCTGGTAGGCACCCTGGAGGAGGTTCCCACCGGGTTGGCACCATAAGAGCTGACATTCCTCCAGCTAAGTTGAATCTGTGTCTGGAGCCCACATTAAGCTGGAGGCAGAATGAGGAGATCAGCACAGAAGAGACCCCCAGAGCGCAGACCTGGGTAAACCCCAGCTGCACCCGGACTCCCTCTCCCTCTGGCCACTGGGGGTTGAATTCAGAGGCCTCGACCTCTGAGCCCCTTCTACAGCCCTAGCTTGAAGTTTAGAGACAGGGTCTCACTGAGTTGCTTAGCACCTTGATTTTGCTGAAGCTGGCTTTCAATTTGCCGTCCTCCTGCCTCAGCCTCCCTAGACACTGCAATGACAGGCGTGTGCCACTTTTTTTTATTTCTTTCTTTTCAAGAGAAATACCTGTGGTGGCCACAGAATAGCAGCCTTGCACAGATCAAGGCCACCCTGGGTGCTCTCCCTGGTTCCCACCAGTCCCCTGGATCCCAGGCAATGGAATCCTGCCTCCTCCAAAAACCAGAGACCCCCTGCCCAGGTGTGCATCCTTATATCAGCTGAATACTCTGCACTTGACAAAAAAAAAGAAAATAAAAGAAAAAAGACAGACCCTCCCTGCTTGTCTTGATGCAAACAAAGCCAATGTGTTTCCAAAGCAAGCTCTGGTCTTGTCCCTCCAATTCAGTGGTGCAAAAAGTCACATAATACAGAGAAGACTTCTTGCTAAGGGGGCGTCCAGGGTCTGTCTATTAATGAAAAACAATTTGGGTTTGATTGGGAGTCCAGGAAAGCCAATTCCAGATTTTCCTAGTTTGGTAAATAACTCCATAGATTCTAATGCATCCTGCTCCTCTCTGCCTTAATTATTCATGGAGGCCTCGAGGTTACCTGTCCCCTGGGACCCCAGCTCCTGCAGATAAAAGCGCGGGGGGGGTCCTTTGTTCTCCATGCAGCACCTTGAACCTCCACCTTCCCTTCAGACTCCAACACCTTTGGCAGCATCCAATGGGGGGGGCGATTTAGAAAATTCTGTAATGTACCTAAAGATATTTCCTTATCCGAGTTTGATGCTATCAATTTGGTCCTCTGGTCCTGTTTAGTATGTTTTATGTTTTTCAATTTTGTTGGTCCTTCTTAGTTATACATGATCATAGAGTCCATTTTGGTAAAATTATCCAAGCATAAAATATACCTCATTCTCCTTAGGACCCCATTCATGTGGGTGAGCATGATTGTTACTGTATTCTGGATAAATGCCATTTTGACTTGAGTGAAAGGGAATCTCAGTGTAGTTTAAACTTGCATTTCCCTAATTGCTAGATAGATTGCCTTTTCAATATTTATTTTTTTAAAATATATTTTCTAGTTGGAGTTAGACCCAATACCTTTAATCTATCCATTTATTTTTCTGTGGTGCTGAGGATGGAACCCAGTACCTTGCAAGTGCTAGGTGAGCACTCTATGGTTGAGCCCCAATCCCAGCCCCCATTTGCAGTATTTTTTACTTTTGTTTCTCAGTAACAGCAGCCCAGGTCTTTTGGGGAACCAGTTTTGCTGCATTTGTGAATTGGGAACATTTCTCTTGAAGAAAGACTGAGAAGGTCAAGGCACATGCCCAGGATTCCAAGGATGAGCAGTACACAGTTGTCTTTCCCAGGATGAGGAGAAGATTATGTGGGTGAGAAGAGGGAAAGAGCTGGGGACACCTTTGGGCCAGAAATTCTCCTTCCCCCATGAGGAAAATTAATCTTGCTATTAGTTTTCTTATCCCAAATGAGATATTTCCCTAAGCTACCAGTGCCACTAGATATAGGTCCCTGGATGGAGCTCAGATTTGTCTTGAGAGGCAAGGAAAAGTGAATAACCAACCCAGTGGTTCCAATACCAACAAGCTAGACCTTGGGCTCCTTGGGGACAAAACCCTGGGGTTTACCCAATAATTAACAATCCAACAGCACCTGACACCCAATTAATGGGGGACAGAGAATTGGATCAGTGGGTGTGGGGGTCTGTGGGTGGCCAGCTGCAGGAGCTTGCCTCTGTGTGCATTCCTTGCATCTGGGAGGTTTTTCAACACCAATGAGATAAACAAAGTGGTGAGAACACTGGCAAAACCCTCTGCAAAATTCTAGCCAGGAAAATTCATAAGCACTTTAAAAGCATCTTAATGTTTACCCTCAGTCAAATGTGCCTCAATTAGAATGCAACCATTTGAAAAGAGCTGTCAACATGAAAAGTTTCTGAAGTCTGCTGGTTTGTGGATCACTGCAAATCCATATGAGTCCATGTCTAAATACATAAGTAAAAATAGAAACCTAATAATGAACATTCTCTTAAGACTTTCGTCCTGAAAACTCTGCCTATTTGCTTTGATAACTAAATGATAATTTAATCGTTCCTCTAGCAACACTTGAGGTGTTGGGATACCAACAAGAAAGTTTCACTGAACCTCAAAGGAGAAGGTTCATAAATAACCAGAATGCAGGAATGCCCACAAAACTTGAAATTAAAAACAAGGGACTGGGGTTGTGGCTCAGTGACAGAGCACCTGCCTAGCACCTGTGAGGCACTGAGTTAGATCCTTGGCACCACATAAAAAAGAAATATATAAAATGAAGGTATCCTGTCCAAATAAAAAAATATTTTAAAAAATAAAGATCAGATTTAAAATAAAAAAGAAAAGCAACTCCCTGCAATGGAGCATTTCTCCGAGACCAGCTTCCTGGACCCCCATATACTAGTATGATATGAGCAAGCTTAGAAAAATGGGTGAGAAATTACAGAACTCTGCTCTGGCCCCATCTCTAGTCCAGCCCCACTTAAATGTCCCACTCCAAATAGCAACACCTCAGACCACGTATTTGCTGTCTCTCCCTTTAGAGCTTTCTCACATTTTTCCTTTCTTTCTTCTTGTGGTGCTGGGGATTGAACCTAGGACCTTGTGCATGCAGGGCAAGCATACTACCAACCTCACTGAATCCCTGGCCCCTCATGTTCTTTCCTGAATGTGCATCTTTTTTCTAAATAGGTCTGTTCACGCGCCTAACAATGATGAAGTTGTTTTCTGCTTTGAAAACCAAGGAACCTACTTTTTCTGATGTCCCTCTCTCTCCCTGGAATCCCTTCCCATTACACAACGTCACACAGCCAGAGTCAGACTTGAGCTTTGGAATTGTGTGGGCTTTTTATTGTTTGGGGTCTGATATCACATACATCACTGGAGGGAGATAACCAGCAGCTATGCACTTTTTTTTTTAATAAGCAAAGGACAAAGTTTGGTAGCACATGTCTGCATTGCCAGGCATTTGGAAGGCTGCTTCAGGAGAATCACAAGTCTGAGGCCACAGTTGGCCTCTTAGCAAGACGCTGCCTCAAAATAAAATATTCAAAGTTCTACTATTGGGTGAGTCTTCATGAACAATGAAGAGTCAGAATTCCTGTTTCAACAGTCTCCCCTTAGGATGCTGTGTGTATGTGTGTGATTGTTACCTTCCAACAGGTCCTAGAGCAGTTGCTGATGTCCACCCATATTAATAAATAGATCAAATGAAGTGAGTAAATAAGTAAAGCAATAAAAAATCTGACATTGTTGCTGCTTGTGATCCCAGTGATACAAAGGTTATGTTGTGTTTCTTGGATCTTGTGTTCTTGCAAGAGTGAATTTTAGATAATACATAAAATTTAATCAAAGTAGAGCAAAGTTTATTGGCCCAGAAATCACTATCAAGAGGGAGGGAGGAAAACAGTGAGGCTTCTCTGACATCTCTAGGCCTCATACCCCCTTTTCTCCTCAGGTTTATGGGAGATGCTGTGCGTGTTTCCAGAGGCCTGCCATGGACCAATTCCTAGTTTTTAAGTGGCAGTAGGATAACATCGTATTTGTAGGTTCCTACTCCACATGGTCTTGTCCAGAGACACCAAAGCAAAACCCATGTGTGTGTGTGTGTGTGTGTGTGTGTGTGTGTGTGTGAATTTTACTATAATAAAACTTTTATTATGGCAGCTATTATGAAGACAAACAACAATAAGTGTTGGCGAGGATGTGGGGAAAAGGTACACTCATACACTGGTGGTGGGACTGCAAATTGGTGCAGCCAATATTGAAAGCAGTATGGAGATTCCTTGGAAATCTGGGAATGGAACTGCCATTTGACCCAGCTATCCCTCTCCTCCGTCTAAACCCATAGGACTTAAAAACAGCAACCTACAAGGACACAGCCATATCAAACTTTATAGCAGCACAATTCACAAAAGCTAAACTGTGGAGCCAACCTAGATGCCTTTTAGTGGATGCATGGATAAAACAAATATGCATTATATATACACAATTGAATTTTCTCAGCAACAAAAGAAAATAAAATCATGGCATTTGCAGTTAAATTGATGGTGTTGGAGAAGATGATGCTAAGTGAAGTTAGCCAATCCCCCCCAAAACAAATGCCAAATGTTTTCTCTGATATAAAGAGGCTGACTATAGTGGGGTTGGAAGGGGGAGCATGAGAGGAATAGGTGAATTCTAGATAGAGCAGAGGGCTAGAAGGGAAATGGAGAGGGAGGGAAGGGATTAGCAAGAATAGTGGAATGTGTTAGACATCATTATCCAAAGTTCATGTTTGAAGACACAAATTGGTGTCAACATACTTTATATACAAACAGAGGTATGAAAAATTGTACTCTATATGTGTACTAAGTATTGTAATGCATTCTGCTGTCATTTAGTTTTTTAAAAAATCAAAAGAAAAAACTTATTATGAAAAGTTTTAACATGATATTCTAAATATATACATGCAACTCTTAAGTCACCTTGGTCTGCACTAACCAGTTCTGATTGAAACTTTTCTGGGACCAGTAGGAAAATAGGGGCACATCATACTATCAGAGAGGACACTCCCACTTAAAAGTGTCCCTCTTTCCCTTCCCTATGTTTTTAATAAACTAATACCTGATAGAGTGAGGGACGTGCCTGAAATAGTAGTTAGCAGATGTATACAAGTGACAGGAACAGGAAGTTGACATGCCAAAGATCCAGGGCAACTCTAGGTCGCTTTGGCCCACACTGCTCTGGAATAGTTCTTACATATTTGATGGTTAGGGGCAATCCTATCCCCTTGAGTTCTGGAATCCGGTCTGTCAAAGTGTCCCATAACATGTCCCCTCAAGGGTAACTTGTGTTCTCAATGGCAGAGAAGAAATCACTGCTCACAGAAATCACAGGTTGTTGGATGAGGAAGGAATATAGCACAATGACTTGGCCCAGGCAGGGCTCTAGGTAAATTACTTTTCTAAAAGAAAAGTGGGTGTCTGCACAGTGGGCCAAGTTCATAGAATGATTCCCTGACCTGCATTATCCCATCAATCACGTCTGCATGCTACCCATCCATCACTATTAGTATGTAGCTGAGTGGTAAACCCACCACCAGCACTGAAAATAAATAGATAGACAGACAGACAGACAGACTGAACAATGCAGGGATGAGCTGCACCTTTGAGAACCAATTACATATAACACCGTAGAGTTCCCTGATAATTTGCATTTTAAAAATACAATCATTGGCTTATAAAATTTACTATCCACTGGTAGGCCAGGTGTTAGATATTCATTGAAAATGGAAAAGAGTAGAGACCAATACTGTGTGACCAGAAACTCGAGAAAACCTTATTCATGGGCCATAAATCATCGTTCAAAACCAGTGAACACTTACCAGTTTTCTAAAACAAACACAAACACAAAGCCAAAAAATCCCACTGTGCATTCTGCTCAGAAAGGGGAATGGAATCTTCTGGAATAGAGGATGAGTTTGAAGGTCAAGATTTCCTGAGCTTCTAAATTTATTTTGTCCCCAATTTTTATTTTATTAACAGTGACATCTTTTATCTCCATCCATTTCCCCATTTAGTTTTTCCCCGTAAAAACATCTGCCCACCACCCCTGTGTCCCCAGAGGTCCTGCCTGTCCTCTTTCACACCCCACCACTCACGGCTCCACCTGTCACCCCCTGCTTTCCCAGGCACCATCTCTGACCTTCTACTTGCCACATCTATTTGTCCAGACACAGTCTCTTTCTTCTCTTTGGATTCCTAACATTCTGCCAATGTCTCTCTCCTTGAATCACATGATAATACCCCCGAGTCCAGGTTCCTGAACTGAGATTCCTCTCCTTTCTTTTCAGTTGGTTTCATTAAACAAACTGTTACTTTCCCCTCCTGTCCCATTCTTGTCACTCACTGGTTTTCTCTAAAATGTCATTCAGGGACATCAGGACTAAGCAACCCAGTGAGACCATGTCTATAAATAAAGTGTATATTTTTAAAAAGAAGGGGCTGGGGATGTGGCTCAGTGGTTAACCAGCCCTGGATTCAATCACTGGTGCCAAACATAAATAAATAAATAATGAGAAGAATTGACCACTGAAGTTCCTTCTAAGAAGCTTTCAAACACTCACAGGCTAGTATTTGGTAGAGGTTGGGAAATATTAGCCCAGGATCATGAGAAATATGTGCTTCTGTATGTATTACATGGTATAAAGAATGAGGTTTAAATTCTCCCATGCATGATGATTATAGCATTTATAGTCAGATGAAATCAGGTTCAATCTTTGGAGATAAGCATGCATTAGTCTGCCTTGGTTACACACAAGCCACTATTTAGAGAAGCTTTTTGTTGTACTGGCAAGACATCTGCACAGTTTATCCATTTAGGAACGATGCCAAATTCTATTGCAGAATGATTTGGACAGTAAGGTATTGGCAGACGTTCTGTGGCAATGACTGGCTTGTTAGAGAAAGTCCCATTTTAATAACTGTTTGGACATATTGCTTAGAGTCCCAGGGTCCAGTACGATTGGCTCATCTGGACCCCCCATATACTGTCTTTTCTTCAAAAGATACCCTGAGATAGCCAGCTGCTTATCATGATATATATATATGTAATTGTCCACTGTAACCAGTATAACTAAATCCAGTCACAGGGATGGGTGTAATCTGAGTATCTGTAAAACCATACATTATATGAGTATCATTGGTAAATACTGGGATGGATTCTCTGCTACACACCACTGGGTATACCAAAGGTGGGTCTGGAAACTATTTCCAATTGGTTTCTCCCTGGACCCCATTTACTGAACAGCTCAACAGAGCTAACATGGCCACAAACATTGTGGCTGCAGAGTTAGTTCCTTCTTGTGTCGAACTGTCTGTTCAGGCTGTAGCGTTAGATTGTACAGTTGTCTCCATGATGGTAGTTTCAACATTCGGTCTCTCAGGGCCTTCTTTGTCCTCTTCCTCCTTTGTAGCTTTCACTTCCTGCTGGGGGTCAGGACTGACCTCTCTGGATCAATATTCAGTCATGTGAACCTAGGTTCTAGGTCCTTCATGTCTGATAGCACATTCAGGTACCCCAATAGGATGAGAGACACCTTCTGGGAAAACACAAGCATGACTTCTACCCCACATTATCACTGAATCTGATCCTTTCTGTTGCTATGTTTGTAAATCTTTCCACCAAACTTGGCCCAAGGAACCTGTTGCCATGGAAGATGTGTCTTTCAGCTGCAGTGTGACTTTCAGAGTGACGATTTGAAAAAAAATAAAACAAAGCATAATTAAGGTTATTTTGTGGGGCCTTATCCCTCCCTTTTTTTGTAACTGTAGCTTAATAGATAAAAGAGCTCATTCTACCATGGCTGGACCTTCAGGCTTCTACAGAATACCTGATTTATGATCAATAAAAAATTGATGGCAAAACTGCTGAAAAGACAAATTAGTGTAAGCTGGAGCATTATAAATTTCAATCTGTAAAGGACATCCTAATACTGCAAACATATGTAGACAGTGAGCAATAACATGCTGAGTATTTTCTTTTACACAGGCAGTGGCAAAAATAAATCTAGAGTAAGTATCAACAATACCATGAACTTAACACTGTTAAGAGTTACATCCATTTGCCATAACTGATTTGGTTATAAACCATGGAATTAACCCCAGTTGGTGAAGATATAGATGTATTGTGAGATTTGATGAACAATTTGAAAGTTTTTCCCCAGGAATATTAATTATTTTATGTAAAGTAGTAGCATTCTGATGATGTAAAGAATGTGAGGCTTGTGCAGAATAATATAAAGATATTTATTCACAACAGCAACAAGTTTATCAATCTTATCATTACCAGAAGCTAAAGGATCTGAAAGATTAGAATGTGCCCTTCTATGGCTGATGAAACTTGGATGGTGACACATTTGAATTGTCTTTTGTAAGGTCTGAAACAAATAACTCTTGCAATGGTGTGTTCCCAGTAGTTAATGTTTTAATACTTTTTGTAACTCCAACTGCAATATAAAATATCAGAATAATTATTGATTGGCTTGTTTGCAAAATGAATTAAAGCACAAATGAGAGCTTGAAGTTCTGCTCATTGTGCAGAAGTATAAGATTTCTGTATTATCTCTGTATGAGCATGGCTATAGAAACCTGTTTTTCCTGAACTCAATCCATCAGTAAATATTGTTAGTGTTCCAACTATTGGTTAAGCATATAAAATTTGGGAAAAAATAAATGTAGTCACAAGAGCAAACTGAATAATTTTATCATGAAGGTATTGGATTTCCATTTGACCAGGGAAATTAGCAAAAGCTATCTTCCAAGTATTAGAAGATTGCCAAAGACAATCATGGTCTTAAGTAGAAAAAGGGACAACAATAATATTAGGCTATGACCCAACTATCTGCAAAACTCATGTTCTTCCTTTAGTAACTAACCAAGCAATAAAGCCAGGAATGGAGTCGATGACTTTTGAGGAGAATGAGGTAGGCAAGGCCACTCAATAATTCCCAATTTTTGCCACATTGCTCCTGTAGGGGTATGAACATTGGAAAATGTTAATCAATATTCAGGCTCTTGTGGATTAATTCTAGTAAGCTCTGCAATCTTCATGGTAGATTCAACCTTTGTTATGGCAACCCTTTCTTCTGCCAATTGTTGATGAGAAGGTAGAGAAGGATCTCCCTGTACAATCTGAAACAAAGGACACAAATCTGCAGTGGCAAGTTTTAAACTTGGTCAAAGCCAATGAATATCACCTGGTAACTATTAGAAGTCATGTGCCTTGGGCAATCTAATGTGCTTTGGGAAGCTGCCATAGTTCCCAAGGTGAAACCTAAATCTCCATGGCTCTATACCAAGAGAAGACCCACAAGAAATTTACAGGTATATCCTTGCAAGTTAGTGAGGACCTATGAAAAAACAAAACATAAAAATGGATGGGGATAGGTCTCAGTGGTAAAGTGCTCCTGGTAAAATACCCAGTACAAGAAAAATCAAGCAAACAAATAAAAACAAAAAAGAAAACAGCTGGAGGACTATGCACATGTCAGGCAAAATCAGCTGTGACAGAATTTGTTAGATAGAGGCAAGAACGTTATATATACTTGTAATTACATATATTAAATTATATATTAAATATATATGCATATTTATGCTAAAAACTAAAATATATAATACATATCAATAAAGTGGGAAATCTCACAAACTAAGTTATAATATATACATGTCAGAAAACAGTATTCCAAAATATGTAAAGTAAAAACTATCAGGATTAAAGGAAGAGAAATTTCTACAAAAAGGGGTGAATAATTAGTGATATCCCATTTTCAAGAAAGAATGAAATGACTAGCAAAAAGTCCATGTAAAACAAAATGACTTGAACAACAATATAACTACACTAGGTGTAGAGGACTGTAAAGAATATTCTGCCCAAAAAGGTAGAATGCACATTTTACTCAAGTGTATAGGAAACATTATGCAGGACTTGCCATTTTAAAACCATAAGAATGTCAATAAATTTAAAAGCACTGGAATCAGGACAAGTATCTTTTGTAACTACTATGAAATTAAGTTAAAAAACCAGAAAATTAAAAAAAAAATTCCAACTAGACAGTGTACCCTTTAGGAAGAAAAACATAGAAAATAATTTAGATGGATACAAATGAAAGCAAACATGTCTAAACTTAAGAGGTGCAGGTAAAGTAGCCCTCAGGAGGAAATTTATAACCACAAAAGCCTACATTATAATGGAAAACTTCCCAAAGTCCTAAGTTTATACAGTAACTAGACAAAGAAAAGCAAGCTGTAATCAAATTGCACAGAGGATAAATTTTTTAACAAAGAATAGAGCAAGAATAGAAGAAACAGACAAAAGAAAAAATTAAGAAAACATCTTGATTGTTCAAAAGATTTACAAAATTGATTGTTCAGTTAACCAAGAAAAGAGAGAGAGAGAGAGAGAGAGAGAGAGAGAGAGTACTCAAGTTAATAAATATCAAAAATAAATGTGAGACCATCAAAAGAGACTCCACAAAAAATTTAGAAAATTTTAAGAGCATACTATAAACAACTGAATGCGAACAAATTCCTATAAACTTCCATCAAAACTGACTTAGACATATAAAATCTAAAAAGAATAAGTTATTGAATCAGTAAAAAACACAATAAAAACATGCATATCTGAGCTGAACATGGTTGGCGCATGCCTGTATCCCAGTGACTTGGGAGGCTGAGGCAGGAGGATCATGAGTTCAAAGCCACCCTCACCAAAGCAAGGCACTGAGCAACTCAGTGAGACACTGTCTCTAAATAAAATACAAAATAGGGCTGTGGATGTGGCTCAGAAGTCAAGGGTCCCTGAGTTCAATCCCAGGTACCCCAACACAATAACAACAACAATCCATATTAGAAATGTGAATTGAAACTATCAAAATATATCTAAATCTAAAAACAGATAGATGGTTTTATGTGAATTAAATTCTAAGGTCTCTACAAAAGAACTATTTAAATAAAAAAGTTCAGCATTTGTTCAGGATATAGCACTGATATATCAATACTATTTTGTAGCCCCCAAATAGATATGGTCTTACATAAAATAATTGAACTAACAAAACTAATGTTATTTGTGCATGGACATATAAATTTTCAGATCTGTCTGATGATTCAGCCCCAAGTAATGATACTCCATTAGCAATGAGTTTTGATGTATAAATACTTTGGTTGTGAGAAGAAAATATGGAGAGGGTTGTGGGATATCTTGACCTAGATACAAAGCCAGGAAGGTAGCACTGGTGGGAGATGAGAAGAAAGCAGAAGAGAAATGAGGAAGAAATAAAAAAACTAATGACAGATGGGGTTTTTGTGATTGATTTGGATGTAGGGTTTCTCCAAGTTGCTTAGGGCCTTGCTAAGTTGCTGAGTCTGACCTTGAACATGTGATCTTCCTATCTCTTCTCAGCCTCCCAATCTTCTATGATTACATTTGTGCCCAATGATGCCAGGCTATGCAGTTGTTTAAGTATTGAAAAAAACATAATCTAGAGTAGCCACCATTATAGTATGTTACAGAATAGATTCAGTACCTCAAAGATATTCATTTTTTACCCTTTCCTAGTTATCCTGAGACTTTGGAAATCATAAATCTTGTTATTGTATGTTGTTTAGCCTCATCCAGTGTGTCATATACTCAGAATAATATAGATGTGACATTTTATCCTAGCTATTTTCCTAATCAAAATGTGTTTAAGATACCTCCTCAACTTTCCATGTTTATTTGCTTATTAATATTTTATGAAAGATGTTTCAATTTATTTATGAGTTCATTTTTGATGAATAATATGTAAATACTTACTGAAGAGTAACTATTGCTTTCTGTTCTTGCAAAATATGAATAAATAAGTTACATTTTGTGTGTGTGTGTGTGTGTGTGTGTGTGAGAGAGAGAGAGAGAGAGAGAGAGAGAGAGAGAGAGAGATACTGGAGATGAAACCTGAATTCTCATGCTTGTTAGCTAAGTCCCCTATCAAGGAGCCACATTCACAATCAAAAAATTCATCAACCTTTTAATGCAGAATTTGTGTGAGATCCAGCTTTTAACTCCAATAAATAAATATCTAGTATGCAGTCTGTAGATATATGGTAAGACTGCAGCTTTAAAAGAGATTGCCAAACTCTCTTTCTAGGTTGGTTGTACAATTTTGTGATCCCCTTAGCCATAAATAAGAGTCGCTCTTGTTTCTCTCCCTTGCCTAACAGTTTGTATTATCAGATTTTGGAATTTCAGCCATGCTTATGGGTGCATTACTTGCAATTCAGTGTGATCCATGTTTGTCATCTATATTTGTTTGTATATCTCCACAGATCTTTCATTAATTAAAAAATTAGGTAAAACTGACATACAATGAACTACACACACTGAATTATCAATACATTGAGTTTTTTATATATTTACATCTACATAAAAGCATCAGCACAATCAAGACAGTGAACATTTACATCACACCCAACAGGTTTCTTGTGCCCCTTTGAAAATCCTGCCTCTTCCTCCTCCATTATATAGAGACAACACAGAACCAAATTTTTATCATCATAGATTAAAGAATAATTTGAATTTTATATGAGTAGCTATATCTCTGGTCTAGATAGTGGATGAACTTTGAAAAATCTCCCTTAATTTAGTCATCACTAAAATCATGACTCTACCTGGCTGGTGGCATAGGACTGTAATTCAGGTGGTTATGGAGGCTGAGGCAGGAGGATGATAAGTTCAAGTCTAGCATCAGCAGTTTTGTGAGTTCCTGAGCAACTTATGAAGAGGCTGTCTCAATGTGAAAAATATAAAGAGCTACAGATTGGCTTAGTATTTAAGTAACCCTAGGTTGATCACTGATAGAAAATTAATATAAAAAGTGAGAATTTCTCCAAGCAGAATGTAAGACCTTGGGGAAAGGTAATTATTAAAATATATAAAGAAACTGGAATAGGGCTTGGCATACAGTAGGCTTCAAATTCTTGGAGTTACTAGGCAAGATTTAAGTCAGGGATCCACAGTATGTAAGGAAATGTATAGATCTCTAGTGCCTTTATTTCACCAAGAGCTGGTATTCCCTACAATTAAGTAGACTTCAATTTTTTTGTTATTATTTTCTGGGTTTTTAACTTTTTTGTAATTTGTTTCTTGGATTTTTGGATTTAAAGTCTGATAATATGTGGGAGGACATCCTTGCACGTGATTTGAGTTACCTCCCTGTCTGTGTGAGAGGCGCTTAGACACAGCTGTGTCAGAGCTTTCTCCACAATTCTCCAGGTCCAAGAGCTTGTCCGTGCAGAGGCGTGTCTGGCCACTGCCCCAAAGACCCAATCATAGCCCCTTACCTTGGGATGTTGCCCCCTTTAACCTTCATTTGATGGGATTTACCCTGGAATTTTTTATTCTTCAATAAAAAGTTCACTCTTGCTCTCTTGCTAGCCTCTTCAGTAAACCTCGCTACCGCATTAGGTGCCTGGAGGTGGGAGCTAGGAGAAGCCATCCTAGAGCTGGTCCTAAAGGTAATTAGAGTCTTGTCTCTTTAATTTAAAACTCCTTAGTGTTTACTCATGAATAAAACCTTCTTACTTGAAGCTAGTGCTGGTCGAATGGCAGAGGTGGCACCCAACATGGGGCTCATATGTTAAATTGACAAGGTTGAGTTAGGAAGCACACTATAGAAATGCAGAATTTTTGACAAATTTTAGGGTCACAGAAGTACTGGGCAGTTTTTGAAGTAAAGGGGCATTAAAAAAAATTTACTGATGGGGAATTCAACTTCTACCAATAAAGACATGTATTTGACTATTTTAGAGACAATAATTAATCAGAAGGGAAAGCAAGTTAAAAAGACTCAGTTGCTACAATTCTTAGAGGTTTTAGGTGAATTTTGCCCTTGGTTTTGTGATCAAGATTCACCAAATTTACATACATGGGACAGATTAGGAAGAAAATAACATAAAATTTGCCTTTCTGATGAATTACTTGGAAACTTTGAGAATATTCAAAAGGTTTGGACTGCATTAGAGACCTGTCTTTTTGATTACTTTGACCATAGTCCATAGCCCCCTGAAAATCTATTGAAAGGTATTCAGGGAGCCATTAAGACTATTCAAATGGAAAAATTGCCTGAGGCTAAGGAAATCTCTTTTCCTCTAAGCCTGTTAAAAACTAAAACAAATTATATTCAAACAAAATAAAAACTGAAAGTAAAAATCTTAGCTTTGGCTGAACCAAACTTTAGTAGTCCAGAGTAAGACCATAGAGAGGAAAACCATAGAGAGTAGGTCTCCCGGGGGATATAAGGTCCTTTTCTCAGAGAGGAGAATCCAGAGGAGATTCATAGAGATATAGAAAGTCCTCCTCCACAGGACTTACAAGCTCAAATTCAACATGAAGACAGGGAAGAATCTACAGAAAAATGCAGTCTGAGCAAGATGACCCAGACAATAAAGTTCAGGATTGACCAGGGAATTTTAACAGGTTGTGCTTAATGGCACCTGCCCCAGCCATTTGAATTCGGCCACTGTCTCTTAAAAGGACAAATTTTAACAGATACTCTGAGCTGGCAATGACTTTTCTTACTTCGTTCCAGCGGAGAATTGTAAAGGCACAGGAAGCTGGGGAGGATACTAGCAAATTTAAACTCTTTCCAGTTTTTGAACAGGTGTAATGATCAGTACTCAGTGTGTAATTCCTTCTAAAACTATTAAAGAGTTAAAAAAAATGCCTGCGAGGTCTATGGTCCAAATTCACCATTTGTGCAGAGCTTGCTTGAAACTATCTGCTCTCAACTGCTCCCATGGAGTGACTGGATTTCCTTCGCTAGACCTTGTTTGAGTGGGGGGGAGTTTTTACTCTGGTGGTCCATATTGGACAGACTTTTGTTCCAAGCAGGCAGAAAGGAATCGGAGGCAAGATTTTCAAACACCCATGGAAATGTTTTTAGGAACGGGTGAATTCATTGATTTTGAAAGGCAGCTAAATTATGAATTTGCAGTGTATGATCAAATTACAGCCTGTGCAAATCATGCCTGGAGACATATTGCCTCCAGTGACCAACCTAGCTTAGTAAGGTTAAGCAAGGTGCCAATGAACTTTATTCTGATTTCGTAGTGTGACTCTATCAGACTGCAAACCATTCCATTGGTGATCCAGGTGCTTGTGAGTTTATTGTTAAGCAATTGGCATTTGAAAATGCAAATAAATATTGTCAAGATGTTCTCATACCCCTTATAAAAAAGAGTTTTCTGAGTTTATTCGGAGTTTATATCTGAGCAGATCTCACGTCTGTGAGACAGGTTCAGAGTTTATTTGCTTTTGTTCTGATATCAATCCAGCCCATTTACAAACAATTACTCTCACAGCAGCTTTAAAACAAACTCTGCAGCCCCAATAATTAGTATGCAGAACCCACAGGAGATGCTTTCATTTTGGGAGCAACAGCCTTTACATGTGAAATTGTAATGCCCATAATTTTAAGTCCAGGGCTCCCTCTACTGTTGGTAATAGATATTACAAAGTTGAAGACCATGTGGCAGGCCAAGATGGGGCTGATCAGTTCGCCTTCTGGCCTCCACTTCTGCTAGTAGGGAGTAAAAAATCTTCTGGTCGGCCCATCCCCATGCCAGAAATACAGAGGAATCAGAAGAAAGGTTGTGCAATTTAACGTCATCACAGCCGATCATAGGGTGTGATGATGTTAAATTTCTACCGGAGCAGATCTCACGTCTGTGAGACAGTTTCTTTATGACCCTCAATGACAATTGAACTAAATCCTGAATGAGGCTACAACAAATCCCTACTAGGGTTTTCAAGCCACTCCCTAGAGAAAGTATAGGGTTAATTTTTGGATGAAACAATTTAAAAGTTGCCATTGAGGTGATACCTGGAATAGTATATTCTTATTTGAGGGAGAATTAAATGTTACTGTAAAGTCAAATAATGCCCTTCAGCTTACTCCAAAAAATACATTTGCTCAATTAATTTTATTACCCTGTAATTCAGAGGGACACCCACAAGTAAATTCAGTTTCCAAACCGCCAGACAGAGTGTACTGGTCTCCATTATTGTGGCACAAATGCTCCCTACTTGAACTTAAAATTAATTATAAAAAGTTCAAAGGTGTAGTGGACACTGGATCAGATATATCAGTCCTGTCCAGTCACTTCTGGCCTAAGAAGTGGCCCTTACATATAGCACCAGCTAACTTAGAGGGAATTGAACAAATCTCACAGCCTGTTCAAAGTGCTAATTATCTCCATTGGGAGGATCCTGATGGGAACACTGGAGTTTTTAAACCTTATGTGTTCGAGACCTTACCAGTAAACCTATGGGAAAGAGATATATTAAGCAAAATAGGATTATTATTAGTAACTCCAAATTCTATGAGATCATTTGAGGAAATTAATCAAGGGTTCTTCCTGGAGATAATGAGGGAACTTATCAGGGAGAGTATCTGCTTACAAATCAGTCTCCTCGAAAGACATTAGTAAATACTCCAAACCAAATTTTTTACTAGGGGCAATGAGTGTCTCCCCAATTCAAAAAACAGCAGAAAATATCACCAGGATCACAGAAGAGCCTATATGGATTTCTCAGTGGCCGATCTCAGGGGAAAAACATAAGATAATTCATATGTTAGTTGAGGAACAACTTCAGGCTGGTCATATAGAATCAACACTTACTCCTTGGAACAACCCCATTTTTGATATTAAGAAAAAGTCAGGTAATTTGAGATTACTACAGGATTTAATGGCAATAAACCATGCAAATCAGCCTATGGGATCATTGAAGCCTGGAAATCTGAGTACATTGTTTATGTGTACATTATTTAAGCACTATATGCTGAGTAGTTTATGCACTCCTCCCCCAAACAAACATACAAAGAAACAAAAACAACAACAACAACAAAAAACTTCTGTCTGTTCATTTGGAACTCACTATCTCTACCTAATAGACAAGTAAACCTGGGCATGGAGGAGTTAGTGGATCAAATTGTCCCATTGTGAATCTAGGAACAAGATGTGACTTTAGTCCAAGTGGTATAGGTTGGCTCTGCCTCAGTTTGATAGTTGATGCTCAGTGCAGAGTGACCCACCTGTGCATACAGCCCCCAAAAGCCACAGGATTAGCTTCTTCCTCCCTGGCTATATGCAAACAGATGGTCAGCTGCACCTGGTGTCTTCAATATGTTCTACCTAAAAGTACACATTATGTAAACAGGGATGATTCAGTTTTTTTTCCTATGTAGGTGCCCTGTTTTCGTCTCTTACTGCTCTGAGTAAAACTTCCAATGGTACACTGAATAAGAGTGGTTGAAACCAGACACCTTGGTCTTATTTCTGATCTTAGAGAAAATGATTTCAGCATTTTTGCATTCAGCATTTCCCCAGTATGATGTTGACTATGGGTTTTTCTTATGTAGGCAGCATTTTGCATTGTTCTATATCTGTTTGAAGAGGTTTTATTATGAAGAGAGTTTGAGTTGAATTGAATGTTTATTATTGGAATATCCCAATGGTTTTTGCCTTTCATTCTGTTAATATAATACTTCACATTATTGATTTGTTTATGTGTAAAATCTTTGCATTCTTATGGTCAATTCCATTTACTCAAGGGGTATAATGTATTTTAGGTGCTGTTAGGTTCAATATGCTTGCATTTTGTGAGAAATGTTGCATCTATTCTTATCAGGGGTTTTGAATTGCAATTTTTTGTGAAGTTGTCTGGTTTTATTATGAAGATAATGATAGAACCCGAGTTCAAGGACAAATTTATTAAGAAAAATAACAATTTTATAGAAAGAGAGTTGAATTAAGCAAAGCATGCTTTTTAACACAAGAGCCCAGGATCAACCTAAACATTTTATAAGAACCTTGCCAGAGGATCATGAATGCTATATACAAAAGAGTACAAAAAATGGCAGTAAGTAAATTCCATGTACATTTTATGTTTATCATCTCATTTCCTATTTGACTTCACCTATAAAACATAAGCACAAAGATGAATTAATATTTTATAAGTCCCCTCTGAACATGGAGTCATGTGTGATTATATAGGTTGAAAACCCATGCGCTCGCTCGCTCGCTCACTCTCTCTCTCTCTCTCTCTCTCTTTCTCTCTGTCTCTTTGAAAAAAAAGAATATTAGCCATCAAATACACCCTCTAAGCAAACTTTTAAGTGCTACAACATTGAAAACTCTAGGCCTAATATTAAACATGAAATTTTAAGAACTAAACTGAAATGTTATACACATTGACCAGTTTCCCTTCTGCATCAGCCTCCAGTAACCAGCACTGTACTCTGCTCTGATTTCCTGAGATTGACTCTTTTAGAAGCTTCATTACTGGTGGATCTTCTAAACTGTGTCCTTCTCTGGATCAATATTCTTCCTTGGCTAATGAGCTCCCTTTGATGTTTACTGTCATAAATGGCAGGGTTACATTATTTTTAAAGTTTGAATAATTTTCTACCTGTTCTTTACTCTTCCGTCTGTGAATGTTAGGTATTTTTACATATTGGCTATTGGGAATAATTCTGTCTTGAGTCAGGAAGGCCTAATATTTTCTATAAATCTTGATTTCAGTTCACTTGAATACACATATTCTGAAGGGGATAGGCTGCTCTGTTTTGTATGTCCACCAACATTGTACAATTATAACAATTCCCCATATCTTCTCTATTAAATTTCATCATTTGTTTTTATTTATTCTTTGATAGCCTCCTTAACGGTTATGAGATTATATCACACTGTGGGTTTTATAATTTGGTCTTTTAATGACAAAATATATTTGTATATGTTTGTGAGCTACAATGAGGTTTTATTAGTACCTCACGTGGGCAGAGTGTCCCTAGGGAGTTCCTTGTAGAGGGTTTTTATTTCTTAACAAATTGAAGAAGTTACAAGAGGTTGGCAGTAAAAGCAGAAGTTTACTGAGAGTAAAAGTACACACTCTGGAAAAGCAGAGTGAGCTGACCTGAAAAATAGCTCAAGGCCCCATCTGCATATACAGTGGAGTTTTCTTTTATTGGTGTCACTAGTTCTCCCCATCCTTTCCTAGTGTACCTGACATTGCTTAGCACTTGTATCCACAGCTGAACTTGGCATCATTTCTTCTCTAGTGACCATGCATAATTTCCCCCCCCCAAGCCCAGATAAAGCATTTAGGGGGAGCAACCCACCATGTTCATGATATATTAAGAAGCCACGAGTTAACTTTGATTCATTCCTTGGGCTATTGACATGCCCAAGATGGGAAACCATTCCTTCATGGTCTTAATTTTCCCTGTGGTTATCCAGCTTCCTCTCTTTAGCCCTTAAATGGCTTAGGTTTCCCCTCAAAGTAAGAATGTAGGTGGGGCTGAGGGGCCCTAGTCATTCCCCATGCATATTTCCCACCTAACACTGTGACAGTACAGATTCACTAATCAAGTATGTTTAACACATTCCTCATGTTTTTATGTGCATATCCCTGAGCATCTGCTAATACAGAGCCTCAGTATTGCTTTCTTGCTTTCTGTACATCTTCCCTGGGGAAATAATGTCTTCAGATCATAAATAACTGGGTTATTTATGCATTTCTGTAGATTTCTAAGAGTACTTCATTTTGGATTTTAACCATTATGTTATATGTAGTTTGTAAATATCTCCACATATTTTATAATTTGTACCTTTTCCTGTTTCTGTTTACTTTTCTATGTGGAACTTTTTGATTTGAATAACATCCTGTTTATTCATATCTGTTTAACTATATCTGCATAAATTTTTGTTCTTTTTAATTAGAATCCCATAAATCATTGCCTAATTAAACATCTGGAAGATTTTTTCTAATGTTTCTTTTAATTTATTCCTTCTCTTCAGTGACTTATCCTATATTCTGAATAGATGCATAATAATTATAATTATGGGCTATATATGATAATTTAATGCATATATACATTGTGTAAAGATAAAATCAGAGTAATTAGCACATATATCACCTTAGGAGATGCAAGAATAAGTAGATTTGTAATAATGTCCTCCATGTTTTTGGTAAGAATTTTATCAATTCACTTCTCACATTTTAATTTTTTATCCACTTTGAGTGTGTAGTAGAGAAGAATTCTTTTATTGATGTACATATGGATCCCTTGTATCTACGTGTCTCTGTACTGAAGATCTTGGCCTTACACATTTTGTGTTTTCTGCATACTTGCAAAAGTCTGTTTATGTGGTTCTTTTATTTTGGGGGGTTCTTGATTTTGTTCTGTTTTCACATATTTTCAGTTATTCTAGTACCACAATATTCCTTTTTTTCTGAAACAGGCAAAGAGACAACTTACCACGCATGCTGTCAAAAAAAGGAAGGACAAAGTCATGTTTTCTATATGAGGCCAGATAGAAACCAGTTTCACTCTCTGTTTTTTCACCCTGAGGAAACTGGATGGAAGAGATCTCTTTTGGTGCTATCATGTTCTGGCTTGTTGGAGGAAGTTCACCTGGGTAAAATTATATTACTTTTATTGTCCTCAATGCAACTGAGGCAAAGACAGTCAATATAGGTAATAAATGATTGGGTAAAAATGATGGGGGCACAGATTCAGGAGAAAATAAGTTGCTGAAACTTTTAGAACACTTCATCCTCCTCAACTGTTGCCAAGGTAACCAGCATCCAGGGAATAGTTCTTTCTTGCAGGGGGTTAAAGGAATTGTTGATTAATTCCTTCTCCTCTGGATTAATTCATCATTGGTCCATCTTATAGACACTTGTCACCTAGGCAAAATTGGAAATAATAGACCATGAGTACAAAGGAATTCTAAAAAGTATAAAAGGAGCAAAATACCACTATTTCCTAGGACACCCTTCCCTGGGACCTCTTCTCTTTGGAGAAGTCTATCTCTGTTCTGTCCTTTAAATAAAACTTGGTTTTCACACTTTCCTCAGCATTTTCAGGTGTTCAAACTTTAACATCTGGAGAAATACAATTTGGCCCTGATTGATTCTAATCATGTGCATTAAAAATATTTTTTAGTTTATGTTCTTGCATGGTACTGAATCCTCACTGGATTCTGAATTTCTGACAAAATTGTCTTGGTCCATGAAATATTACATCAGTGTTATGTGGTGGGAGTGGGCTGAGACTTCCTCTTCTTCCTACTTACAACATTCTTTAATTCTGTTTTGTAGAAACCAAGATCCACCTACTAGGTTTTGCTGCTCTGGACATGTTAACAAACTGGGTTGATATATATATATATATATATATATATATATATATATATATATGAATGATATATATATAGATATAGATAGATATAGATATAGATAGATAGATAGATATAGATAGATATAGATATAGATATATAGATAGATAGATAGATAGATAGATATAGATAGATATAGATAGAGATAGATAGATATAGATATAAATATAGATAGATAGATAGATAGATAGATAGGGCATTTAGACACTTGCATCTTTCTTTCTGAATTTCTCTACTTGTGTCATTACCAAGATATGCAAGTTCATGTTGGTGTCTCTGACCATGACGTAATGCAGCAAACTCAGTCTAGACTTTCTTTCTTGACTGTTTCTTTGCTGTCCAACAGCACAAAGACCAGTTCCCACTACCCACCATATACATATTTCTTTTATTATAGGTAAAGTTTATGAATTCTTAATCAATACTTACATAACAAACTTGTTTACCTAGTAGAGTACAGTGCTTGGTAAACATTATCACAGATATTATCTATATTTGTGTAATTTTCTGTCCAAACAGAATTTGTCAAAAAAAAAAAAAACTCAGACCATTTTCTTTTTTAAATTTTTTTTTTAATTTCATTTACTCACATTAGAGTTCAGTATTTGTAACATGAGTTCCACAATTTTGAAAAATGGAAGTCATTCATTTATATGTCATTTCATTCTGGTACACAAAAGTTTCTTCACCATAAAAGTGATCTCAGATTTTGTTGTTTTTGTTGTTGGTTATTCTTCTTGTTTCTGATTTTTCATTTGTTTTTTTTGTTTGTTTGTTTGTTTTTTAAGACAGCGTTTTTCTCTAATGCTCAGTCTGGTCTCATACTTGTGGGCTTATGCTGTTTTGCCTCAGCTTCCTGAAAAGCTGGGATTTCAGGCATAGGATGGCCAGCCACATCCACATTTTATCAAAGGGCTGCACTCTTGTCCAACTCTGAAAATAAGTAGACTTAGTTTACTCCATGTGTTCTCTTTCTCAGGAATGTCATATTGAATGAAAGAACTACACTTTGCATCCTATTCTAATGGGATCCCCTTCTACAGAGAAAATATTAATTAAGCTTCTCTACAAATCTTTACCATAATTGATCTGATTACTATGAGCAAATGAAAATACAAAAGTGTTCAATGTAGTTAAGCTTCCTATTTCCTGTTGCTCTATCTTACTTTGCCATTATCCTGAGAAGAGATCAGCACATCAGATTCTGTACACCTCTTTACTAGTTTTTCACAAGATTTTTGAACAATCTATCATTGTGATGATATATAATAGTTTGTGAAAGTTTTCAAGTCGGAAGTGTGTTTGAAAATGCAGAGTATGATAAGATGGATAAATTATTGTAACAAAGTCTTTATCCTTGGGCCAGGAGCTTCATAGGGGAATTTACATTTCAAAGAGTGGTGAAGATTTTACTAATAGGGCTCCATGGTAATGTCTGGTAAGTGTAGGAAAGAAAGAGTAAAAGAAGCTCTTTCTTTCTCAGGTACTGATTCTTGTAAAAAAAAAAAAAGGTGTTTTTGAGGTGTTAATTTGCTCAGAACAGTGAAAAAATTCTGTTGTGTTGGAAACTTCTGTAGATTTTGAACCTCTGAGTACCTCTTCCTATACACTGGGTATAAAGTTCTAAAACGTATTGAAAATGGCCTTTAGACTGATTGAGTAGAGCGAAAAGGTTTTCCTCTAAACCTAGTTGCAGCCTAATAAATCTGCTTCCTGATACTCCTCTGGTGTCTAACCTTTTCTCATTCAACTACACTGGCTTCTTTTACTTAGAAAAAATGCATTTAAGTTTTATTTTGGTTTTTGAGCTAATTTTGGGCTACTCTTTTCTTGTTGAATGGAAATTTCTTGGAAGTACACATGCTTCTCCATAAATTTGCTAAAGAATGTCTATATTCCTTCCAATTTAAATTGTTGTTGAATAGTTTGCTGTCAATATTTGCACATGTAAAAGTGGTTTATCCCATGCTTTGAATATAACCCTTGTCACTCTGCCACTGAGGCTTTAAGGAAAAAAAAAAAAGGACATTTGTATCTATCTATCTATCTATCTATCTCTGTCTCTACTTTTTTGTAACTTGGGTGATAGGACAGACAGCCTTGAGAGCACACCCACCAGAGGAACCAAGCAATTCAGACTTCAAAGATGGCACCAGAAGATTTAAGAATAGCTATCTCCCGATTTAACAAGTGAATCACAATTTCTTTACAGGATGTTCCTGGCAGGCAGACTTTGACCACTGACAGGGACCCGGGAGGCTGGTTGGTTTTCTGCTGCCAAGGGACAGAGTCATAGGGGAATGACCCATCATCGTGCACGCACAACGCCAGCCCAGTCACTTTGCTGCAAGAGAGCGCGAGCTTTCATGTATTTCTCTACCATTTAAATTTTACATTTTGATTTCTTGTGAAACATGTCACCCAGAAAGTGAAGAAACTGTTGCTACTCAAGGACACATACTATTGAAAGAGTGAGCAGCATAGCCTGATGCTTAATTGAGTCCATATTAAGAGCTCCTCCTCCTTCTTTGGAGAAATTGCAATCTGGCACACATATGTAATCTCAGTTACTTGGGAGATTGAGGCAGGAGAATCAAAAGTTTGAGCCCACTCTCTAACAACCTAGCAAGAGTGTAAGCAATTTACTGAGACCCTGTTTTGAATGAATGAATAAATAAATAAATAGGGGCATGGCTTAATGGTTCATTGCCATAGGTGGGAAAAAAAACAAAAAAGATAAGAACCCAATGTACTAAAATGCTTTATAATTTTGAGAAAGTATACAAATTATATATTGACATCTTTAGAATCATGACAGATAAAATTCTTTTAATTTTAGAGAACTTTTTCACAGCTATTTATGAAGTTACTGGAAACTTTTTAATATATATTGTATATATGCATTTTGTGGGGTACATTATGATAATTCAGTACATACATATAAGTCAGATTATAGAAATAAGTATTTTTATCTCTTTTTTTTTATTGGTCGTTCATAACATTACATAGTTCTTAATACATCATATTACACGGTTTGATTCAAGTGGATTATGAACTCCCGCTTTTACCCCGTATACAAATTGCTGTATCACATCAGTTACCCTTCCATTGATTGACATATTGCCTTTCTAGTGTCTGATGTATTCTGCTGTCTGTCCTATTGTCTACTATCCCCCCTCCCCTCCCCTCCCCTCCCCTCCCCTTTTCTCTCTCTACCCCTTCTACTGTAAATCATGTCTTCCATTTGTATTCTCTTGACTTACCCCTCCTTACCTCTTATATGACATTTTGTATAACCCTGAGGATCGCCTTCCATTTCCATGCAATTTCCCTTCTCACTCCCTTTCCCTCCCACCTCTCATCCCTGTTTACTGTAAATATTCTTCTCAAGCTCTTCGTCCCTACCCTGTCCTTGTTTACACCCCTTATATCAAAGGAGTCATTTGGTATTTGTTTTTTAAAGATTGACTAGCTTCACTTAGCATAATCTGCTCTAATGCCATCCATTTCCCTCCATTTTTATCTCTTTAAATGTTAATTATTTTATGTATTGTAAATCTATTTATTTATTTATTTGCTTATTTATTTCTTTATTTATTTATTGGTACTGGGGTTAGAACTCAGTGGTACTTAGCCACTGAACCACACCTCCAAGCCTCTTTTATTATTTTACTTAGAGACAGGATTGCTGAGGCTGGTTTTGAACTCCAAATCTTCCTGCCTGTGTCCATGAAGTCAGTGGGATGGCAGGCATGTGCCACCTGTCTTTTGTTTTTAAACACATTTTAGGTTATTTTCAACAATACTTATGCAACTGTGCTGTAGAAGTACCAGAAGTGATTTCTCCCTTTTGGTCTTTGTGCTCCTCAATGAACTCTATCAATTTGTCCATTTCTACTCTTCCCATTCTTCTGTGATTACTATTCCATTCTGTTCTACTACATTTACTTATTTCTTTATACAAATAAATGAGTACCTTTGGTGTTTGTCCTTCTGCACTGGGAATATTACACTTAACATAAAAAAATGTCATGGTGTACTTCTTGTTATGGTAAGGTACATAAAATAGACAATTTACCATTTTTATCCTTTCTTTTCTTTTCTTTTAATACCAAGATCATTGTTTTACAAATATTATATATATATATATATATATATATATATATATATATATATATAGCCACCCATTAAAATTTTGTTCCTATTCTTTTGGTTGAAACTTTTGATGCTTTCTAAGAGTGCAGATAAGGGACAGTAAGCACATTTGCACTATTGTGAAAACATTCACCATCCATTCCATTGATTTTTCTTCTTCTCAAAATATCCCTGATACCTTTTCTCATCTCCTGAAAACTGCCATTCTATTTTCTGTCTGTAAGAGTTTCTACTCTCAATTCCACCTTCTACATTAAAGTCTTACAGCATTGGATAATTAATGACTGATAAGTCACTTGCAATTATTTTTTACAGGTGTGTGAATTACTCCTGAACCATTTGTTGTTGTTGTTCCAATCTGCATAATATTCAATGGTATGCCCATGCCATGTTTTTCCTATAATTTCATGTGTTTTTGGACATTGAGGTTTTTCCATCAGGGTTATTTTTTAAAATGCTACTGAGAACTGGTGTACATTTGAAAACTTCAGTCCCTACATTAATATTTTTGAACTTAATTGAACTTATTTTTTAAACACATGACAGTAGAATGCATTACAATTTTTAATACACATATAGAGCACATTTTTTATATCTCTGTATGTATATAAAGTATGTTCACACCAATTCATGTCTTCATACATGTACTTTGGATAATGATGTCTATCAAATTCCACAATCATTGTTAACCACCTGCCCCCTCTTTCCCCCTCCCACCCCTCAGCCCTATATAGAGTTTGTCTATTTCTCTCATGCTCCCCATCAACACCCACCTCTGAGACAGTCGCCTTATATCAGAGGAATATTCTGACATTTGTCTTTTTGGGATTTGATAATTTAGCATTATCTTCTCCAATTTCATCCATTTATGTTCAAATGCCATGATTTTATTCTCTTTTATTGATGAGTACTATATATATAAACATTTTTTATCCATTTCTATACTGAAGGGCATCTAAGTTGATTCCACAGTTTAGGTATTGTGAATTGTGCTGCTATAAATATTGATGTGGTGGTGTCCTTGTGGTGGTGTCCTTGTTATATGCTGTTTTCAAGTCCTTTGGTTATGAATCAAAAAAGAGGGATAGCTGGTCAAGTGGTGGTTCCATTATAAGTTTTCCATGGAATCTCCACAGTGCTTTCCATACCAGCTGCACCAATTTTCATTTTCACCAGCAATGTATGAGTGTGCCTTTTTTCGTACATCCACACCAAATTTATTGTTGTTTGTCTTCATACTAGCAGCCATTCTGACTAGAGTGAGATGATATCTTTGAGTAGTTTTGATTTGCATTTCTCTAATTGCTAGAGATTATGAACATTGGTCAGGACCAGCAACCAGCCAAGTGACAGCAGCTACACGCGCCGGCGGGGAACGCAGACCGGACCCACAAGGACAGGTCCGGCGGACGGCTGAGGGCTAGGCCCGTCCCCTCCCCCAGTGTCTGCAGGTAGGAGGGGGACTGTGAACACCAGCAGAGCGGGCCCAAAGCCTGCTGAGGGGCGGAACCGGCCCCTCCCCCAGTGACTGCAAGCGAGGCCAACCTGCAACCCATTGGGAGGTTAGGCCCAGCAACCTATGGAGTGACACAGGTGCCCCTGGCGCCTGCTGGGTAGGTGGACCTTTGACCGACCAGCAAAGCAGACCTAGGGCCTGCCAGCATGGTAGACGGATCACACTAATTGGAGGAGGATCACAGCCACTACCTGCCCTGCAAGGGTGATTTTTCAACTATACAAGAGCAATATAAATAAATAGAGGGGGGAAATATCAAAGACACAACAATTTCACCAAGCAGAAAGAAACGCCAGCAGTATAAAATGACAAGGAAAGAAAGGACCACAGGCAATGCAGGTCAACTCAACTTTAGAAGAGGTAATAGCTGCAACAGATGGAATGTCAGATAGAGAGCTCAGGACATACATGCTTCAGATGATCTGGAGTCTGAAGGAAGACATGAGACAGCAAAATCAGACAATGAAAGATCACATTGACAAACAAATCCAGGAAGTAAAAGATCTATTTCATAGGGAGATAGAGGTAATAAAAAACAAACAAATAGAAATACTAGAAATGCAGGAAACAATAAACCAACTTAAAAACTCAATTGAGAATACTACCAGCAGAGTGGATCACTTAGAAGATAGAACATCAGACAATGAAGACAGAGTATTTCAACTTGAAAAGAACATAGATAGCTCAGCAAGTCTACTAAGAAACCATGAGCAGAACATTCAAGAGCTATGGGATAATATCAAAAGACCAAACTTAAGAGTCATTGGGATACAGGAAGGCACAGAGCTCCAAACCAAAGGATTAAGCAATCTATTCAGTGAAATAATACAAGAAAACTTCCCAGACTTGAAGAATGAGACAGAATCCCAAATCCTAGAAGCCTACAGGACGCCGAATGTGCAAAATCATAAGAGATCCACACCTAGACACATTATAATGAAGATGTCCAACATACAGAATAAGGAGAGAATTTTAAAAGCTACAAGGGAAAGGAAGCAGATTACATTTAGGGGTAAACCAATCAGAATAACAGCTGATCTCTCAACACAGACTCTAAAAGCTAGAAGATCCTGGAATAACATATTTCTAATGCTTAAAGAAAATGGATTCCAACCAAGAATCTTGTATCCGGCGAAATTAAGCTTCAGGTTAGAAGATGAAATTAAAACCTTCCACGATAAACAAAAGTTAAAAGAATTTGCAGCTAGAAAACCATCTCTTCAAAAAATCCTTGGCAAAACATTACAGGAAGAGGAAATGGAAAATAACATTGAAAACCAACAATGGGAGGTAGCACAGTAAAGGGGGGAAAGTAGTCAAAGAGGATAACAAATCAGGTTTAGTAACATCAATAAACAAACATGGATAGAAGAACAAACCATATCTCAATAATAACCCTAAATGTTAATGGCTTAAACTCACCAATTAAGAGACCCAGGCTAGTAGAATGGATCAAAAAACAAGACCCAACAATATGCTGTCTACAGGAGACGCATTTGATAGGAAAAGATATACATAGACTGAAGGTGAAAGGTTGGGAAAAATCATATCACTCATATGGACCACGGAAACAAGCAGGAGTGTCCATACTCATATCTAATAAAATAGATTTCAAGCCAAAGCTAATCAAAAGGGACAAAGAAGGACACTTCATACTGCTCAAGGGAACCATACACCAACAAGACATAACAATCATAAATATATATGCCCCAAATAATGGTGCAGCTGTGTTCATCAAGCAAACTCTTCTCAAGTTCAAGAGTCTAATAGACCACCATACAATAATCATGGGAGACTTCAACACACCTCTCTCACCACTGGACAGATCTTCCAAACAAAAGTTAAATAAGGAAACTATAGAACTCAATAACACAATTAACAACCTAGACTTAATTGACATATATAGACTATACCACCCAACATCAAGTAGCTACACTTTTTTCTCAGCAGCACATGGAACCTTCTCAAAAATAGACCATATACTATGTCACAGGGCAACTCTTAGACAATACAAAGGGGTAGAGATAATACCATGCATCTTGTCTGATCATAATGGAATGAAACTGAAAATCAATGATAAAAGAAGAAAGGAAAAATCAAACATCACCTGGAGAATGAACAATAGGTTGCTGAGTGGTCAATGGGTTTTAGAAGACATCAAGGAGGAAATTAAAAAATTCCTAGAGTTAAATGAGAACACAGACACAACATATCGGAATCTATGGGACACATTGAAAGCAGTTCTAAGAGGAAAATTCATTGCTTGGAGTTCATTCCTCAAAAAAAGAAAAAACCAACAAATAAATGATCTCATACTTCATCTCAAAATTCTAGAAAAAGAAGAGCAAAACAACAGCAAAAGAAGTAGAAGGCAAGAAATAATTAAAATCAGAGCTGAAATTAATGAAATTGAAACAAAAGAAACAATTGAAAAAATTGACAAAACTAAAAGCTGGTTCTTTGAAAAAATAAATAAAATTGACAGACCCTTAGCCATGCTAACGAAGAGAAGAAGAGAGAGAACTCAAATTACTAGCATACGGGATGAAAAAGGCAATATCACAACAGACACTTCAGAAATACAGAAGATAATCAGAAATTACTTTGAATCCTTATACTCCAATAAAATAGAAGATAGTGAAGGCATAGATAAATTCCTTGAGTCTTATGATCTGCCCAGATTGAGCCAGGAGGATATAGACAACCTAAACAGACCAATAACAATAGAGGAAATAGAAGAAACCATCAAAAGACTACCAACTAAGAAAAGTCCAGGACCGGATGGGTATACAGCAGAGTTTTACAAAACCTTTAAAGAGGAACTAACACCAATACTTTTCAAGCTATTTCAGGAAATAGAAAAAGAGGGAGAATTTCCAAATTCATTCTACGAGGCCAACATCACCCTGATTCCGAAACCAGACAAAGACACTTCAAAGAAAGAAAACTACAGACCAATATCTCCAATGAACCTTGATGCAAAAATCCTCAATAAAATTCTGGCGAATCGGATTCAAATACATATCAAAAAAATTATACACCATGATCAAGTAGGATTCATCCCTGGTATGCAAGGTTGGTTCAATATACGGAAATCAATAAATGTTATCCACCACATCAATAGACTTAAAAATAAGAACCATATGATCATCTCGATAGATGCAGAAAAAGCTTTCGACAAAGTACAGCATCCCTTTATGTTCAAAACTCTAGAAAAATTAGGGATAACTGGATCATACCTCAACATTGTAAAAGCAATCTATGATAAGCCACAGGCCAGCATCATTCTGAATGGAGAAAAATTGAAGGCATTCCCTCTAAGATCTGGTACAAGACAGGGATGCCCTCTGTCACCACTTCTGTTCAACATAGTCCTCGAAACACTGGCCAGAGCAATTAGGCAGACGAAAGAAATTAAAGGCATAAAAATAGGAAAAGAAGAACTTAAATTATCACTGTTTGCAGATGATATGATTCTATACCTAGCAGACCCAAAAGGGTCTACAAAGAAGCTATTAGAGCTAATAAATGAATTCAGCAAAGTGGCAGGATATAAGATCAACACGCATAAATCATAGGCATTCCTGTATATCAGCGACAAATCCTCTGAAACGGAAATGAGGACAACTACTCCATTCACAATATCCCCCAAAAAAATAAAATACTTGGGAATCAACCTAACAAAAGAGGTGAAAGATTTATACAATGAAAATTACAGAACCCTAAAGAAAGATATAGAAGAAGACCTTAGAAGATGGAAAAATATACCCTGCTCATGGATAGGCAGAACTAACATCATCAAAATGGCGATATTACCAAAAGTTCTCTATAAGTTCAATGCAATGCCAATCAAAATCCCAACAGCATTTCTTGTAGAAATAGATAAAAGAATCATGAAATTCATATGGAAAAATAAAAGACCCAGAATAGCAAAAACAATACTAAGCAGGAAGTGTGAATCAGGCGGTATAGCGATACCAGACTTCAAACTATACTACAGAGCAATAGTAACAAAAACAGCATGGTACTGGTACCAAAACGTGTGGGTGGACCAATGGTACAGAATAGAGGACACAGTAACCAATCCACAAAACTACAACTATCTTATTTTTGATAAAGGGGCTAAAAGCATGCAATGGAGGAAGGATAGCATCTTCAACAAATGGTGCTGGGAAAACTGGAAATCCATTTGCACCAAAATGAATCTGAATCCCTATCTCTTGCCGTGCACAAAAGTTAACTCAAAATGGATCAAGGAGCTTGATATTAAATCAGAGATGGCATCTGATAGAAGAAAAAGTTGGTTATGATCTACACGCTGTGGGATCGGGCTCCAAATTCCTCAATAGGACACCCATAGTGCTAGAGTTAACAAATAGAATCAACAAATGGGACTTACTCAAACTAAAAAGTTTTTTCTCAGCAAAAGAAACAATAAGAGAGATAAACAGGGAGCCTACATCCTGGGAACAAATCTTTACTCCACACACTTCAGATAGAGCCCTAATAACCAGAATATACAAAGAACTCAAAAAATTAGACAATAAGATAACAAATAACCCAATCAATAAATGGGCCAAGGACCTGAACAGACACTTCTCAGAGGAGGACATACAATCAATCAACAAGTACATGAAAAAATGCTCACCATCGCTAGCAGTCAGAGAAATGCAAATCAAAACTACCCTAAGATACCATCTCACTCCAGTAAGACTGGCAGCCATTAGGAAGTCAAACACCAATAAGTGCTGGAGAGGATGCGGGGAAAAGGGCACTCTTGTTCATTGCTGGTGGGACTGCAAATTGGTGCAGCCAATTTGGAAAGCAGTATGGAGATTTCTCGGAAAGCTGGGAATGGAACCACCATTTGACCCAGCTATTCCCCTTCTCGGTCTATTCCCTAAAGCCCTAACAAGAGCATGCTACAGGGACACTGCTACATCGATGTTCATAGCAGCTCAATTCACGATAGCAAGACTGTGGAACCAGCCTAGATGCCCTTCAATAGATGAATGGATAAAAAAAATGTGGCATTTATACACTATGGAGTATTACTCTGCATTAAAAAATGACAAAATCATAGAATTTGGAGGGAAATGGATGGCATTAGAGCAGATTATGCTAAGTGAAGCTAGTCAATCTTTAAAAAACAAATACCAAATGACTCCTTTGATATAAGGGGAGTAAACAAGGACAGGGTAGGGACGAAGAGCTTGAGAAGAAGATTTACATTAAACAGGGATGAGAGGTGGGAGGGAAAGGGAGTGAGAAGGGAAATTGCATGGAAATGGAAGGCGATCCTCAGGGTTATACAAAATGTCATATAAGAGGAAAGGAGGGGCAAGACAAGATAATACAAATGGAAGTAATGATTTACAGTAGAAGGGGTAGATAGAGAAAAGGGGAGGGGAGGGGAGGGGGGATAGTAGAGAATAGGACAGACAGCAGAATACATCAGACACTAGAAAGGCAATATGTCAATCAATGGAAGGGAAACTGATGTGATACAGCAATTTGTATACGGGGTAAAAGCGGGAGTTCATAATCCACGTGAATCAACCTTGTAATATGATGTATTAAGAACTATGTAATGTTATGAACGACCAATATAAAAATAAATAAATAAATAAATTTTAAAAAAAAATGAACATTATTTTCATGTATTTGTTGATTGATTTTATATCCTCTTCTGAGAAATGTCTGTTCAGGTTCTTGACCCATTTATTGATTCGGTTATTTGGGTTTTATTTATTTATTTATTTATTTTTGGTGCTTAGCTTTTTGAGTTATTTATATACCTGGGAGATTAATGCCTTATCTGATGTGTGAGAGGAAAAATTTGCTCTCAAGATATAGGTTCTTTATTTACCTCACAGATTGTTTCTTAGGCTGGGAAGAATCTTTATAGTTTGTGTTTTTCAATTTATTGATTCTTGATTTTAATTCTTGTGCCGCAGGAGTCTTATTAAGGAAGTTGGGGCCTAATCTCACATGATGAAGATTAGGGCCTAATTTTTCTTCTATTAGATAAAGAGACTTTGATTTAATTCCTATGTCCTTGATCTATATTGAGTTGAGTTTTTGTGCATGTGAGAGATACAGGTTATATTTTATTTTGTTGCATATAGATTTCCAGTTTTCCCAGCACCATTTGTTGAAGAGGTTATATTTTCTCCAGTGCATTTTTTGTCACTTTTGTATAATATAATATAATTGTAGTTTTGCAAGTTAGTATCTGGTGCCTATATTCAGTACCACAGGTCTACTAGTCTGTTTTGGTGCCAATACCATGCTGTTTTTGTTACTATTGCTCTGTTGTATTGTTGAAGATCTGGTATAGTAATGTCACTCTTCCTGCTAAAGATTGCTTTAGCTATTCTAGTCTCTTATTTTTCCAGATAAGTTTCATGATTGCTTTTTCTATTTTTATGAAGAATGCAATTTGGATTTTGATCAATTGCATTAAATTTGTATCGTGCTTTTTGTAGTGTGGTCATTTTGATAATATTAATTCTGCCAATCCAATGGCAATATAGATTTTTTTTTATCTTCTAAGGTCTTCTTTAATTTCTTTCTTTAGGGTTTTGTTGTTTTAATGGTACAGATACTTTACGTCTTTCATTATGTTGATCCCCAAGTATTTTTTTTTTGAGGCTATTGTAAATTGGGTAGTTTTTCTCATTTCCCTCTCAGAGGATTTGTCACTGATATTCAGAAATGCCTTTGACATATGAGTGTTTACTTTATATCCTGCTACATTGCTAAATTTCTTTATTAGGTCTAGAATTTGTTCTGGTGAAGCTTCCTGGTTAATTTAGATATAGAATTATATCATCAGCAATTAGTGCTGATTTAAGTTCTTCTTTTCCCATATGTATCTCTTTAATTTCTTTAGTCTGTCTAATTGCTCTGGCCAATGTTTCAAAAACTAGGTTAAATAGAAGTGGTGAAAGAGAGCATCCCTGTCTTGTTCCAATTTTTAGAGAGAATGCCTTCAATTTTTCTTAATTTAAAATGATGTTGACCTGGGGCTTAGCATAGATAGCATTTATCATGTTTAGATATGTTCCCATTATTCCTAGTTTTTCTAGTGTCTGGAACATAAAGGGTGCTGTATTTTGACAAATGCTTTTTTTTCATCTATTGAGATGATTATATAATTCTTATCTTTAGGTCTATTGATGTGATGAATTACATTTATTGATTTACATATGTTGAGCCAACCTTGCATTCTTTGGATGAATACACTTGATCATGGTGCACAATCTTTTTTTGATATTTTTGTGTTTGATTTTCCAGAATTTTATTGATGATTTTTGCATGGATGTTTATTAGAAATGTTAGTCTATGGTTTTCTTCTTTCTTTTTGTTGTGTCTTTGCCTGGTTTTGTAATTAGGGTGATATTGGCCTCATAGAATGAGTTTGGAAGTGCTTCCTCTTTTACTATTTCCTGAAATAAATTGAATAGTATTGATAGTAGTTCTCCTTTAAAGGTTTTGGCAAACTCGGCTGTGTATTCATCTGGCTCTAGGCTTTTCTTGGTTAGTAAGCTTCTGATAGCGTCTTCTATTTCATTGCTTGATAGTGATCTTTTTAAATTGTGTATATCTTCCTGATTCAATCTGGGTAAATTGCATGAGTTAAGGAATTTGTCAATGCCTTCAATATCTTCTATTTTATTGGATTATAAGTTGTCAAAATACTTTGAAATTATTTTCTGTATTTCTGTAGTGTCTGTTTTGATGTTACTTTTTTTATCACATATGCAGGTAATTTGAGTTTTTTCTGTTCTTCCCTTCTTTAGTGTAGGTAAGGGTCTGTCAATTTTATTTATTGTTCCAAAAAACCAACTTTGTGTTTTGTCGATTTTTTCAATTGTTTCTTTTGTTTTGATTTCATTGATTTCAGCTATAATTTTAATTATTTCTTGCCTTCTACTGATGTTGCTGTTGATTTGTTCTTCTTTTTTCTAGAGCTTGGAGATGTAATGTGGGAAAATTTATTCAATGACTTTTTCTTCTTTTAAAGAATGACCTCCATGCAATGAACTTTCTTCATAGTACTGCTTTCATAGTGTCCAGATATTTTGATATGTTGTGTCTATTCTCTCATTTACCTCTAAGAATTTTTTTAATCTCCCATTGATATCATATGCAACCAATTGTTCATTAAGTAGCATATTGTTTAGTCTCCAGGTGTTGGATTAATTTTTATTTTGTATTTAGTCATTGATTTCCAATTTCATTCCATTATGATCTGATAAAGTGCATGATAGTATCTCTACTTTTTTGTATTTGGTAAGAGTTCATTTGTGGCATACTATATTGTTTATTTTAGAGAAGTATCTATGTGCTGCTGAGAAGAAAGCATATTATCTTGAAGCAGGTTGAAATATTCTATGTATGTCAGTTAAGTCTAAGTTGTTGATTGTATTATTTTGAGTTCTATAGTTGTTTTATTCTACTTTTTATGGAATATCTATTAAGTGGTGAGAGAAGTGTGTTAAAGTCATTCAATTCTTTATAGCAGATCAGTAAAAGAACAATCGTTGGCTCAGTAAAAATAAATTGTGAAATATTTAGTTGGGGGAAAAGCAACCAAATTAGATAGAGAGAAGTAAAACTATCTCTGTTTGCAGGTAATATGATCCCATATATAAAAATGCCAAATAATGTAGGTTAAAAATATCACTGCCACAGCCAATATAATGAATTCAGCAAAATAACAGATTACAAAATAAATACTGAAAAGATCATCTGATTTATATAACAGTAATGAACATTTTAATGTAAAATTCTAAAAAAATTATTTATATTTTCATAAAAAATAAAATGTATAGAAAAAATAACCAAAACCAAAAAAGCTTGTACATAAAAAATATAAAACATTCCTCAAATAAAATAGTTCAAAATATATAAGAATATATTCCATGTTCATAGATGATGTAGTTAGTTTGACAAGAGGGAAATGTTGAACAAAATAATCAATAGCTCTAAAATGATCTCTATCAAAATCCCAACTACTTTTTTTTATTTTGCAGAAATAGGAGAGCTGGTCATCAAATTCAGACTAAACAGAAAAGTGACACAGATAGCAAAAATAAAATACTTTTAAAAGAAATATTACTCACAGTTTGTAAGTTAAATTTATAAAAATCACAACAAGTTGGTACTGGTATCAGGACACAAACCCATTGATTAATGGAAAAAGTAGATAACCCAGAATTAAACCCACCTGTCTGTTGCCTATGAATATTTTATAAGAATACACAGTGGTTAGAGGACAGTCTAATCACTGATGGTGCTTGGACAAATGGATATGCAGATGCAAAAATAATTTCGTTGGAGGGCTGTGAATGTGGCTTAGTGGTAGTGCACTTTCCTTGCATGTGTGAGGCGCTGGGTTCAATTCTGAACACCACATATAAATAAATGAATAAAGATATATCAATAATGTTGAAAAAGGTTATTGGAGTCACATAATACTGCGATTAAAACTTAAATGTTAACTTTGAGTTGTGCAGAGGGATATAAGGGAAAGAGAGGTAGATATGGGAAAGGAAAAGATGGTGGAATGAGACTGACATTATTCTTCTATACATATGAATGATTACACTACTTGTGTGATCCTACACTATTGACAGACAGAGAAAGAAGAAATTTTTGTACAATGTGTCAAAATGCATCTTACTCTCCTGTATAACTAATTAGGACATTAAAAAAAAAATGAACGTTTTAACCATACCTAAATATGAATCCTGTTTAAAAGACATCCAAAGTTTTCACACCATGTGCCCTTGGATAAGCTAGAATCTCCAATACATATAGAACTTAGCTTCCAGCTATAGGATGGAATGTGTCATTCCATGCACCATTGTATTGAATAATGAGTATAGATCCCCACAAAATTCAAGTTTGACTTGAGAGAATAAGATGTGAAATAAAATGGAGGACAATAAGGATAACAAAAGTTATTTTTGAAAGAAATATTTCCCACAATGAAGAAAAGAGTGGCTCACTCAGGAATGTCATCTTTAACCTACCTTAAAGTCCAGGGGAATTTATTCCATTAGTCTATGGATTTCTTCCTCTCTTCTCTTTCTTTTTCTTTCTGACAACCCTCACTAACTTCTGCCTTCACTTTTTTCTTTTCTTTTCAGCGTGTGATGTCTGAGTTCACTCTATAAATTTTCTTTTTTTTTCCAATGAGTTTTTTTTGTTGTTGTTTTATACCTGGGATTGAATACAAGGACATTTTACCCATGAGACCTTTTTTGTATTTTCTTTAGAGAGAAGTCCTCACTGAGATGCTTAGGGCCCCATTAAGTTTTTGAAGCTGGCTTTCTACTTGTAATCCTTCTGCCAAGTTTTCACGAGTCACTGAGATATTGGCTTCACTTAGGTGTTCAGAAATAAAATTTCACTGAAAGCTAAATACACTGATATTTGAATGTGATTACTGGGAGATGTTTTCAGCAGACAGACCTGAAAATGTATCTTTTCATTTTATTTTATTCATATATAACCCTTGAAGTTTTTATACTTTATTATTTTATGCCAGGATTTACCCATTTTGTATCCATGTTAGTGGGCTAAGTTCAGTTTCGTATAATTGGTAGCCTCAAAAATGCAAGTCTCCTGCTTTGGAAAACAATAGCTACACATCAAAAAGTTTTCCTTCAGAGGGGGCTTGTTTACTATTATCTGAGAATGGAATAGTTTTCTTTTTCTTTGAGGACATCCTCTCAAACTATGGCAATACAGGTATTGTCAGACTTGAGATGCAACAAGATTACCAGTCTACTGAGAGATAAGCCAAAGCTTCTGTCTCATATAACCTCATTTTGGAAGCCCCAGCTCCAAATCTGAATGAAAGTGGAGACAGAGGAGTCTCCTAAGTAGGTCCTAGGAAGGCACTTTGAAGTCTAACCTTTCTCCATCAAAACCCGCAAATAAGTATGCTTTGAATTGTTATTTACCTGAATTTTTAAAATATTTTTTTATTTGTAGTTGGACAAAATACCTTTAGTTTATTTATTTTTAGGTGGTGCTGAGGATTAAACTCAGCTTTTTACACATGCTGGGCAAGCACTGCCACTTAGCAACAACATCAGTTCTTACTGGAAATTTTATAGAATTACTTTTATCTTATAGTATTAGTATATTTTATAATGCTAAAATTATATTGTACATGGAAATTTTTTTCAGTATAAATATGCACAAAACATAAGAATTTATGCACAAGGAATAAGAATTTAAAAGACTGATAGTTCTAGCTTTAAACTACTTCTTAGTACTTAACATATTTCAACTCTTCTTATAGCAATTCATAAACTCAAGGACAAACATACTAAAAATCTTAGCTAACATAATATTAGCAGTAGTAGTCATTTCAAATAAAATATGTAGTTGGTGTTTACAAAAACTAATAACATTTTGTTCATTGAAATGTTTACAGTTTTATTACATGTAATGACTAATTATGTTTTTCACTATCACATAGATATTATATTAAATTTGAACAATCTCAGTGCCTTTTGAGACTATCATTAAAAAAAAGGAGAGGAAATTTAATCAAAATTTAGAAAAATATCAGAAGAGTAGATGAAGTGTATTGAAGGGGAGGAAGAAGAGACGGGAAAAGGGAATAACACTTGAATGAATCTGCCCAAATTTTATATGTGAATATACCACAATGAATCAAAACATCAAGTGTATCCACCACATAATAATTTTCAAATAAAATTACTACAGATAAGTTGAAACAAGTGCATGGAGTACTGCATACATGGAATTCATTAAGGGTGTCTGAGTGGCAGGCCATTCCCCTCATGCAAGGTGTGTGAGTGGCAGATGGCTTATACCATAGGCACAGCCCTGGGTGTGAGGCCATGTTTTTCAAACCCTACACTTCCTTCATGGCCTGCTTCTCAATTGGTCCCTGCAAGGACAGTTAGTCAAAAATTGTATTGGTGGCTGCCTATAATCTGCTTAGCTTATGCCTGAGTATATATACATGGTATCTGTGCACTAAAATCAGACCTGCTTCCAGCTTCGTCTCTGGAGTACTTGATTAGTGACTCTGCAGCCTCACTCTCCTCTATCCTGTTCCATGAACCTCCTCACTGGACAAGAGAGGCCTCGCAACTGGCACATGAGCAGGGACCTGAGGTAAGCCTATAAGACAGGGTATGTTCCCTCACAGAGCATTGAGGAAGGGGAAATGGGGAACCTACAGAGTTCCACCAAAGACCAGCAGCTGAAAGTGCTGTGTACACTCATAGATACAAAAGGTTCATCCCTGAATAAGAGGGAAGTCCAAAAGTTCTGGGATTTAATAATAAACACTAACCCATGCATCAATGCTGCTGATGTTTTTGATCCTATGATATAGGACAAGATAATGGTTAATGCAAGCTGTAGTGAGGCAGGGTATACTTTACCAATACATATTGTCTGTATTGTGACCTGAGAGTTTTAGATAATACTACCTATAGTCATAGACTCCCCCTTGGCAAAGAACAGTAGATTAAAGACATGGGGAAATGGAGAGAGAAGGGAAGTGCTGGGGAATAATATTTGCCAAATTATATTGTTATACTGTGTGCACGTTAGAATATATAACAACACATTCCACCATTATATACAACTATATGCACCAAACAAGAACAAAAAAAGAAAGAAAGGACCCTTTTGCAATAAGAGAGTTATTGTCTGGTTTGATCAGTTTTATAGATGAGGAAACCAAATACAAGAGAAGGGGAAGTGGATTCTTGGGCACTCTGGGTACCTATTGACAGGTTCAAAATAAATTTGTAGAAACTGTATTTTGACAGAGAGATTAATAAAACATTATATGAGCTAGGCACAGTGGTTTGTGCCTGTAATCCAGCTGCTTGAGAAGTTTAGACAGGAGAATGGCAAGTTTAAAGCCAGTCTCAGCAAAAATGAAGTGCTAAGCAACTCAATGAGACCCTCTCTCTAAATAAAATACAAAACAGAGATGGGGATGTGGCTCAGTGGTGAAATGCTCCTGATTTCAATCTCCTGTACTAAAATTAAAAAAAGCATTATCTGAGTCCTAGGTTCCCTATGATGAAGCAGTATCTTCAATGAGGGCTTGGTCCTCATGTTGTGAACCATGCAGCTTATGTGACATGTGATTTTAGTACTCCCATTTCTTTCTCCTATTAAGCAGGGACATACACATCTCTGAGTCATACTATTGTCTGCAGTGATATGAGATGATTAGCTGGCATATGACAAAGGCTAGTGTGGTGTTTAGTATCAATGCATTGATTACTGTTGCTTGTTTATTTCCAAAGTGGAGGAGAATATAATAATTTAGATATTTGTACTGGGATATGATTCTATCTCTGTCATTTAGTAGCTGTAAAACCTTAAGTGAATTATTTTACCAGCCTGGACCTCAAATGTTTTGTTTATAAAATAATGATCATAATTCTAAGAATCAATAAGGATAATGGGAGAAATATGAGAATTAGTTACTCACAAAAAACAATGTCTGGTATATAAAGAGTCAATAAGTGTTAGCTTCTATGATAAACATCACTACAAGCAATCTAAAAATATAAGGAAAAAATGCAGGAGTATATACAGACAACGAATAATCACAGGAAAGATATCTTATGTCATAGGATGTTAAGCTGCATGGTTCATACCATGAGGACTAAGGCCACATTGAAGATACTGCTTCATCATGGGGAACCTAGGATTCAGATAATTTTTTTTTGTACAGGACATTGAACTCAGGAGCCCTCAATCACTGAGCCATATCCCCATCTGTGTTTTGTATTTTGTTTAGAGACAGGGTCTCACTGAGTTTCTTAGCACCTCACTTTTGCTGAGCCTGGCTTTGAAGTTGCCATCCTCCTGTCTCAGCTTCTTGAGCAGCTGGATTACTATAACTAGAAATTACTCACATCTTCAAGCATGAGTAAATATAAAAATCTTACAATACCAACAGCTTTGTGTAAGTGGAGGTTCAACACAAACTCTCATTCATTTCTAGCAGGACAACAAAATTGTACAGCCACTTTGGAAAAGTTGGGCATTTTCTTACAAAGCTAAACACAGTCTTAACCACAATTGTCACAATCACATTTATGATATTTATCTAATGGAGTTGACATCTAATGCCTACATGAAAACCTGCATGCACATTTTTATAAGGTCTTAAGTTGTGGATACAGCTAGGTGGTACTGCACTTGCCTAGTGTGCATGAGTTCCTGAGTTCCATTCCATAATTACACAAAAATAAAAATATTTATACTTTCTTTATTCATAGTTGCCCAGAACAGAAAGCAAACAAGATATCCTTCAGTGAGCACTTACATATTTTTAATTAAAAAGTGTAATTTCCATCAAATGATGTGTTGTTCAGAAGACAAAATCAATGGGCTAACAAATGTGAGAGGACACTGAGGCACATTTAATGCATAGTGCTTAAAGAAGAGCTGGATTAAAATGCCATAGCTGTGTGACTTCAACTATGTCACACTCTGAAAAATGCTAAAGAATAGACAATAAAGTATTAATGGTTCCAGAGTTTCAGAGGCAATAGGAGACAGCGAGGAAATTAAGAACAGGAAAATTTTACATTCTGACACTGTTAATAATGTAACATAATGGTGGATACTCAATAGGATATTTTATCAATTTCTTTAGAAATAAATAACAAGTAGTCCAATTAGTCTCGTTTGCCATTTTATTGGTTCTCTAATGATAATGAATCTAAAATGAATATGCAAGATGTAAATAATAAAAAAAATCTGTGTGTAGAGGAGGCATATGGGAACTCTTCTGTATATGCTAAATTGCCCTGTAAATGTAACCTTATTTGAGAAAAATAATGCCTGTCTACAAAAACAAACAAAACACACTGGGGGTTCTCATACCTCAGCTATGAGCTATACCTGGATGGTCCTCACTCAGTGACACAGATGCCTTCATTCTAAAAATTAATGACCCACCACAACTCTGTCTTTATTTCCCTATGAGGTTTTGGTGAACGTTTTGTAAGATATAGAAAGTCCAGTAGTCCATTTTCAAAATACACTATTTTAGTTTTAATTGTCAACTCACTGACGATATACAAATATCAGAAAAGAGGAAACAGAACAAAGTGTCACCAACAGGTAACAACTGAGTGTGGCAGACAGGAAGTGAGTGGAAATGGTCTTGCCTGACTAACACTGATCACCAGTGATGACCTTCCCTCCACAACACAATAAGGGAGGGAGGACAACTAAAAGGACATTTATTTAAAAAACCCAATAGAGACAGTTAAAGTTAGGCAATGTTCAGGAAGACTGTACATCTCACATACTCATCAATGAGGAACAAGGGGAAAGACCTTGTAAACTAGAGAAGGAAATTCTCATTGTTTCTGCCTGTTCACCTAGACACTGGATCTTACAATATTATCAGTAAACGCCTCATTTAATGCTATACATTTTGTCTCTTATGAGTACTTGAGCTTGTTTTTCACACTCTCCTACCAAAAGCATTTTCAAAATTTTCAAGATCTTTATAGAGAATGGTAAACAAAAGACCTTAGAGGAAAAATTAGTATCTTACCTACTCAAGAAAATTGATTGAACTTTAACTCAAACATGTGTGACAAGCTACCTTCATGTACAGTAGCCAGTACTTCCTTAAATACTGAGAACGTTTGTTCCAATGTCATTTTACTACATTCATACTGAAGAGAAAATGATCTGAAATGGCGTTTTAGAAAGTTCATAGCAAAGTGAGGCACAGTGATGCATGCCTGTAATTCTGGTGTCTTGAGAGGCTGAGTCAGGAGAATCATGATATTAAAGCCAGCTTCAGCAACATAGCAAATTAGTCAAATATTCTGTCTATATTAAAACTGGCTGAGGATGTTACTCAGTGACTAATAACTCTGGCTTCAATTGCTGGTACAAAAAAATTCCACCATGTAGCTTATAAAATGATTATGCTGGGCTGGGGTGGTGGCTCAGTGATAGAATGTCATGTCTTATGAATAAACATTCAAGATCACTCCAAGTAAACAGTACTGCATGAAATAACCACACGGAGGCAGAGTAATACCTTTTGGGGAGATTCTGTGATGACTCTTCTGACCTACGGGGGTGTGTGGAAATAAATAAAAGAGCATGTACTGAACCCTTTTATTGTGAAGAAGCCATTGAAATGAGGGAAGGAGTAGCATTACAAAGGAACAGGTGAGTGTAACTCAACCCCATGGGTTATGACTACACATGTAGACCTTCTTTGCTATCTGAGCTAAGAGAACTCCCAAGTTACCAAGAGATGTAGTGACTGGTCAGAGCCTTGTGTTTCAGGGATGCAATGTGTTGTCATTCAGAGTGGCTTTCCACTTATCCCACCTTTATTAATATAAATTAAAAGTCAAATAGGGAATTATATCTTTCACTGGATTTTTTTAATATTGATTTGCTTTTTAAAAAAAGATAAAATTCAAGGTAAAACCAAGAAGCATTAAAAGGGGCAGAGGGAATTCTTTTTTTTTTATGTTCAATATTTTTTTATTGGTTGTTCAAAACATTACAAAGCAAATGATATATCATCTTTTATACATTTGACTCAATTGGGTTATGAACTCCCATTTTTACCCCAAATACAAATTGCAGAATCACATCGGTTACACACTCACATTTTTGCATAATGGCATATTAGTGACTGTTGTATTCTGCTACCTTTCCTATCCCCTACTATCCCCCCCTCCCCTCCCCTCCCATCTTCCCTCTCTACCTCATCTGCTGCTGTTCAATTCTCTCCCTTCCCCCCCTTGCCCCTCACAACCTCTTCTATGTAATTTTGTGTAACATTGAGGGCCTCCTACCATTTCCATATACTTTTCCTTCTCTCTCCCTTTCTCTCCCCCCACTCATCTTTGTTTAATGTTAATCTTTTCCTCATGCTCTTCCTCCCTGTTCTGTTCTTAGTTGCTCCCTTTATTTCAAAGAAGACATTTGGCATTTGTTTTTTAAGGATTGGCTAGGTTCGCTTAGCATAATCTGCTCTAATGCCATCCATTTCCCTGCAAATTCTATGATTTTGTCATTATTTAGTGCTGTGTAGTACTCCATTGTGTATAGATGCCACATTTTTTTTTATCCATTCATCTATTGAATGGCATCTAGGTTGGTTCCACAGTCTAGCTATTGTTTCACTGGATTTTTGATCCAAGATCATCATCATAGAACTTGTTCATAATTTTTACTTTCCTGACAAAGCTATGAAGTGTTGTGTCTAAAAACTCTGTATCTGGGAGATTCAATTTTCTGTGTCAGGTTTTTCAGCCATTTTCACAATTACTGGGTGAAACTCTACCTTTTGAAATCTGATTAATTTACTGATTCATGTTCAGTACCATAGGACTCTCAGTATCACAATTAAGAAAATGTTTGTAATATTTGTAAGACTTATGTGTTCTATGGGGTTCTGTTTCTGCCCTTTTCCTCACTTAACAAAATTGAGTACAGGTCTTCTGTCAGCCATAGTATCATTAGTTTAAGTTATAGATAATAGTACACCTATTTAAATAATAATAAAAAAAAGATTTACCATCTGTAGTTGGTCCTAGATTTTCACAAAAGTCATTTAAAGGGACCATGACAAATAGATATTTAGGTTTTACTATATGTATAACCTGATTTTGACTTTAACAGAACTATCAAAATTAAAGAATATAATAAGTTGTATATAAAAATGTGTATTTTGAAATTAGCTCCAGATTAACTTAAATAATTATCTTAATTTGGAAATTTGACTGTGACAGAGTATTTAACTTAGAAGCAGTGGTCTTTATTAGGGACATGAGAAATTATATATATCCAAAATTGAAATTACATATGTTAAATAAACCTAGATATCTATCTATCTATCTATCTATCTATCTATCTAAATAGATAGATAGATAGATACACACATATATATACACATATACATATATATGTATATAAGAGATATATATTTACTATTTATATATAAATAACCTATAATATATATTATGATAATCAATTAATACAATTAATAAAAATGGTTTAGAAAAATGAATAATCTTTTGTCTATCAATCCATGAAAAAATGTCATTATTATTATGAAACTTAGTAAGTAGGGGATGTTTGAATCTCAAATATCAATGGGTAAACATAAGTCATTATTATTATTTCAGATAGTGATTTAATTAGAATTTTATGGCATTGAAATTGCAATTACCTTGAGGGATCCTTGTTAAAGCAATTTTGTTTATAAATAAACAGTTATATAAGCATGTTAAATAACTATAGTTAATGTAGCAAAATTAGCTTTGACAATTATGTATAATTTGTGGCCTTACCAATTTTAAAAACATCAAGTATTCAACATATTATATCACACTATTAAGGTTGAGAAAATATTCACCATTTTAGATTTCTTATTGAATTAGCTATCAGTTATTGAGCTGATTTATTATTGGCTTTCTGTTTTATATTTAGGGGTAACTATTCTAGGCTTATTTTTTTTTCAGTAAAAAACTGTTGATAAGGTTAAGAAATAAGGCCCTGTTTCAATGTTTAGAGGTCTCTAAAATTTTCTCCTACTTTAGAAGAAGAGTAAAATTTTTAAGTAGAAAGCCTATTTTTCTTAGCATAAGATTAGCATTTTAATTCTTTTGTCTGTAAGTTTGTCTTTTTTTCTTTGTTTAGAAAAATTTAATCATTTAATTATGGTGTAATATTAAAAATAGACTAGAATTATGTTAACCTATGTAACTGTCTTGGAATATCTAGGGCTAACTGGATAGTAAACTCATATTTTAAAAATGGGTTACCCTTGTAAGTTAAAGGTGCTCTATTTTCTATTTAAGTCTCTCTATGAAAGCAGTAAAATTTTTTAAAGGGTAAATAAATTATTTTTTAGGCATTTTCTCTATTTAATACTAATATGTCCCAGGGAATTCTCTGTTCTCTATACTGTCAGACATGTCCCTATTGTGTGTTACTGGTACATGGATAAGATAAATCTTTTATAAAACTGTTTTTGAGATGATCATCTATTTTAAAGTTTAGCTAAGTAATATATATCTGACATAATTTTTGAAAGATACAATATATGAGTTTGCATTTTTTTAAAGTCTCTTTTAATTTCTTTTGGTCTATATTAAGTTTCAGAGATTTCCTTCAATTTTAGTTTCCAGTAGGCAATTTTAAAGGCCATCTCTATTAATAGTAATTGATGCTAGTTATGAAAATGAGACATCTTTTATTAATCACTGTAAATTTTTCATATATAGAATAGATGATTTATTTTTATACTATGTGTAATTTGACAATTTAAAAGGAACCCTCAGTCTCTTTTGGTGAGAAGGTTTCAAAGTATCTTTATCTCTTAGAATATTAACCTTTGAATAGGTGTCTCTTAATTGTCTTCTAGAAAATATGATTAAGGTAACTTCTCAGTGCAGGAAGTAGTACGTACATATTACCATATTTTTATGGATAATAGGTCCTGTTAGAGAACTTATATATTTTTGAATTTCCAACAAATTTTGTAATTTTTATTGATTAAAACTAACATAGGACTTTAATTTGGAAAGCATCAGTCCTAATAAAATGTTCTCCCATATTTTACAATATCCAACAAACAGATGTAATACACAAGAATCAGCAGTGACTTTGAATTAATCAAATTAGTCTTCAAGGAGAATTGTCAAAATTGTAATCTAAGTCAGTCATTTACTATATTTAGGGTTTAATCAAAAACATGAATTTATTTATTAAAATTAACACATCTTAAACAGTAAGAATCATTAGGCAATAAAGTCATTACTTAAAGAAAATAAACTTAACATTTTAATAGCTCATTATTATGTCAAAATATGGGAAAAAAATCTTAGCTTATATCAGCATAATAAAATCATGGAAATAACCTGAAATATCCTTGAATTAATCAGTTTATATTTTTATAATCAGCCCAGTTATCTGTTTCTCAAAAGCACTGCTGGTTGTGGGTCTACTTACAGACCCCATAATCTAGATATAGATTTTTCTAATTAGGAAAATGATTTTATTATTAAAATTTAGAATATAAAGATCTTGTTTTAATCAAAGATGATTTCTTTTTTCTCTGTGGAAGTATCTTCTTTTCCCTTTAGAATTCTTACTGGTTATATTCTGGAATAATTTTTGAAAATCTTAGAATATAAACAAATTATTGTACATTGATAAAGAGAAATAAAATACAGTTAAATTTTAATTAAAATATAATTAAGGCCCTTAGATAATTTTGTAAGAATAATTCCGTTTGTTTTTCAACTTATAAAGTTTGTTCAATGATTTGAGAATTAAAAGTCACTTGATTATCTCTTGAAAGTAAGTTTATAGTAAAATACATTTATCTTAAATATTTCTAATTATAGATAGAGAACATCATATATATATATATATATATCATTATATATACATACATATATGCATATATATATTTACACATATTTTTATATTTCGTGTTGAAGAAAAATGATTAGATAAATATATAGTAACTGAATAAACAGACATGAATGCAAATTATTTTCTGGATTAGCAACTATTGGTTATCCAAATACCAAGAAAAATACATATTGAGAATAAGGACGTAACTTATAATTGTATTAACTTTTTTTAACAACATGTTTTTTTAAGACATTTGAGTCCATTTCAATTTTCCTTGGATTAGTAGTGCATGTTTTTATATTTGTGAGGTCACATAATAAGATCTTTGTGCATACATTTACTTATTTTTTCTAACTATAAAGTCAGTGATGAGAATAGAATTTTTTTGCTCATCAGAGGGCACGTTGGCTTTATTTCTTGTGGTGAACAAATGCTTTCTTTTAACCTTCAAAATTGAAAGTAAAATACAAAGAAACATATGTTTTATACCTCTAATCAATAAAATTTTTTAGTAACAACCATATAGAGGAAAATGAAAGATCCTAAAAAAAGCTGTTGATGGATAAAAAACAATCAAGTTGTTTAGTCTTGAGAGCAAGTCAGACTTAGGGCTGCAATGTAGAAACCTGTGGAATTAGATTTTGCCTTAAAAAAGATACATTTTGTTAGCATTTACAGGTGAGAATTCATAAAAATGTAGGCTCTATGTAGTTTCATTAGCAGGTCTGTGTGAAACTGAAAGTACAGTATAGTGACTGGAGGCAAGATCAGATGTCCTGGTTGAATGACAGGGGAAAGACCAATGGGAAGCACCCAAAATGTAAAAGGAGAAACTAGGAAGACTAATTTGCTAGCCAGGCTTCCTGCTGTTACCATGGTGATGGAAACAGCTTGGAGTTGGTTGCTCATTTTCTGGGGAAAAGGCTTCAAGAGCAGGTTTCATTTTATTTGATTTGTTTGTATTTATCTAACTAGTGTGCAGTGGCTTGCTTTGTCTTTACCACTTGTTCTTGCAGTGTGTGTTGTCTTCTTCTTTGTATTTTTCCTTGCAGCACATGGGAACTTTAAAAGTGAGTTTTAATGGCAGATGCCAGTGTTACTATCAGATCTTAGGGCAGTTTGCATTTGGAATCCAGGCCAGATTGTTTAATGGTTAAAAGCACTGCTGGTTGTGGGTCTACTTACAGACCCCAGAGGAAAAGCAGCTAAACTCTTTTGTCCACAGAGGCTGGGTTACAGCCATTCTGATAGGGTAGGACAAGAATGTGGTAAAAAGTTGTAATATAAATTGTTAGAGCACCTTTATAAAACATCAAAATAACTAAAATATAAAAAAATTCCCTCTCAAGAAGTAGAAATTTTTTCTTATAAAGTCTCATCATAAATAATCATAATCATAATTCTTTTTTACTCTTACACTCTCCAAGCACAGATTTCTATCATATAAAACCCCAAAATTTTTACCTATTTTTTAAGATGTAAAGATTCACAAAAACAATCCAAAAAAGTCCATAAAAGTGATTTTCTCATGGGAGAGGACTGAACATAACAATATATTCTATTAATAATCTTAATAATACTTTAAATATTTTAAGGTTTCTAACATTGCAAAAATTTTTATCTTTCTAAGGATAAAATATTCCCAGATATTTTATAAAGTTTAACATCACAGATTTTTCTTCTAATTCACTTACTTTCTACAATTCTGTCCAAAATATTTTGGAACCTTAAGTGCACTTAACTTATGAAGAGATTCCAAACTCATTAAATTTCTAGAATGTACCCTGGAGACCCAGCATGGGCCACCAATTGTCAGGTCTAAGGACTAAACACTCAAGGTGACTTTAGGTGAACTGGGCTGCATGCAATAACCACACAGAGACAGAGAAATACATTTTTCTTTGCATCCTGTGATGGCTTCTCTGACCTATGGGGGTCCATGGATAGAGAGAGAGGAGTTTGTGATGTGCTTAATCTTTTTATTGGGAAGAAGCCATTCAAATGAGAGAACGGGTAGGGTTACAAAGGAATAGGTGAGTGTAGCTCAATGCCCTTGGTTATTACTACACCTGAAGACCAGCCTTGCTATCTGATCTGGGAGAAGGCCCAAGTCAACAAGAAATGTATTGACTGGTCAGAGCTTTGTGCTTCAGTAATGGAAGGTGTGGTCATTCAGAGAATTTCTTCAGAGTAGAATGCTTGTTTCACATGTGTGGGACACTGGGTTCAATCCTGAGCATGATATAAACAAACAAAATATAGGTAGTGCATCCATTTACAAATAAAAATATTTTTAAAATAATTTTCTTCTAGCTACCTGATAAGATTTGATGGGTATTCAGCAGGATAATTTGTGTAAGTAACAGTGCTGGATCATATTAAATACAGTTTTTTCTGATGTTATAAACAGAGCTGTTGATGAAAAGAGTAATTGATATTTGGCATTGGGGCAGCCCCACATTTTTTTCTCCATATTTTAAATAGCATAACCCTTCCACCTGTGGGTGATCAATTTCTGGACTTTAGTAGTAACTGACACTATCAACAAGAAGCATAAATCAAGGCCTGTTAATCAATTCTGTCCCAATAGGTGGACACACCCATGGCTAGTTATGAGCTTCCCCTATATTAGTTAGCCAAAGTTAACAGCAATGACATTTCCTTTTACAGAGACTAAAGTGAGAAGGAGAGAGTACTCTTGGACTGAAATCCAAGATTCTCACATCGACTGCTCTTGGCTAAGCTAAAATCTATAGAAGCTACAGAAATTACCTCCAAGAGAAGCCATGGCCTGTGTAGCTTTTGTGATGGATTTCAGTACAACAAAGGGAATAAATCTGAAAATTCAAGCTTTACTTGAGTGAGAGAAGTGAAGAAATGGACTCAAATGGTAGAATAACTGAGGACCCACAGTTATTGAGGGAAGTTACTATCACCTCAGTGGAGAGAAACCTGGCTCCCTCACAGGCAGGATGCCTCTTTAACCTGTCTTCCTAAACAATTATCAAAATCCCATTGGTCATGAATTCCTTCCTTTTTTCTTAATTTTCTTTTCTATATCTGTTTTTTATCATACCTATTAACTCCTTTCATTTTATTCTAGAAGTAGTTGTCCCAATTCAGTCTCCATGTTTTCTTCTAACAACCAAAACATTTAGAATTTAAATCTCACTGTGAGGTATATAAATTGATAATGGGTGTCTTAAATTTTTTAGGAGACACATGTGATGTCATTAATTAGTTTTTTATGATTAGTACCAACATAAAAAATCTTGGGGTCACTTTCCTTATAAAATAAGAAGTGCAATCAAAATTTTTATCCAGATGGTGCTTGTTTATAACTGAGAATGAAAAAAAAAATGTTTTCTGTTTTCCCCTGGGGACTCCCTCTCTGTCTACAGTAAGACAGCTATTCTCAAACCAAGATTTCCAGTCTACTGAGATGACCTAAAGCTATTAGTACTATATAACCCCATCCTGAAAGCCTCTGCTCCAAATATGGATAGAGAGGAAATAGAGAAGGCTCCTGGGTACGTGCTAGAGGAAGGCATTTTCAAGTCTATTACTATATCTTATCCAGGACACAGGTATTTATTACCAACATGCTACAAAATTTATTTGAATTAAAACTTATTCTATGTTTTATACAATTACTTTTGTTATTACTATAATTTATAACATGTAAATATTATTTTATATAATTAAATTATCTCACAGAATTGTTTCATCATAAAGACTCACAAGTAATAGAAATTCAAATGGCCAGTATATCTAGACTTATAAAATTATCTAGAACTTGAGATGTTCAGGGCTGAGGTTGTATCTCAGTGGCAGAGTGCTTGCCTAGCACCTGTGAGGCACTGGGTTTGATCCTCAGCACCACATAAAAATAAATAAATAAAATAAAGGCATTCTGTCCATCAAAAAGATGTTCAAAGTACTTATTCATATTGAAATGGTGAATTCAATAACAAAACATAAGAGGGCAGATTCAGAAAATATTCTTATTTTATAAACTGAATTGTACAGAAACTCTGTGTAGAAAAATGGTGTGGTCCATATGAAGTGTGTTGTGTATAGAAAAGAAAATGACATGCATGCAGGGCATCACTGAAGTTTCAATGCACTAGCAGCATGATGGACCATCAGATCAAGATAAAATCCAGCATGTAGTATGTTTTAGCAAATCAAGTGCTTCTGTTTTTGTTTTGTTATGAAGTGTTGATATTTGACCTCAGGCTTTATACATACTGGGCAAATATGCTACCAATGAGTTACACCCCCCTTCTCCTGAAAAATATAGTTTTATTGGAATGCCATCATGCATTAAGTTACTATATATCGCAGTTTTAGGCTATGACTGCATCGAACTTCTGGTCCACACAGCCTAAAATCTTCATGATATGGTCCTCTGAAGAAATATTTTGGAAAATCCATTGATATAATTTTAATACCACCAAATATATTGACAGGTTTTTGGAACATGGATCACTATGTGCAATCCCCAGCAGCATTCTAGTTAATTTGGGAGTCAAATATTTCAGCATTTATCTGCTGGTAATAAAAATCTAAATCTGATTATGAGTAAAATTGAGGTAACCAGGTAGAGTGTGAGTATGGCAGGAAGATTCTTTCTGCATCTTGGCAAGTTTTTAGAAATATTAGAATAAAATAAACTTAAGATGTGTTATCACACTCAGTGTTGTATTTTATTTTATTTTTATTTTATTAGTTAATTTAATCATTTCAACAAAATCTAGAATTAAGTAGAATTCATTCCCATGTAGCTAAGAAACTTGCCAAATGCAAGCCCAATTGTACTTCCAGAATTGGAGCTACATTTCCAGATATTTCTAGAGTTTAAAACAAATCTTGGGCCTGGAATTGTAGCTCAGTAGATCATATAGGTAGTATGCACAAGGATACCCACCACCAGGGGAAAAAGAGAAATTCATCCCTGTCCTGGCCAGCTGAAAGAGTACTGATAATTCATTAATTTTCCTTGCTGTTAAAGTATGGGTAACTGCAGGTGGCCACTGAGGCCTATATGAAGGATAGACAAAAATGTTAAAGTGTCTCTCTCTTTTTTTCTTTTAGTTGTAGACATTTGTTTTCTTTATGTTGCTGAGGATCGAACCCAGTGTGTCACACAAGTGCTCTACACCCACTGTCTTACACAAGCGCTGTACCACTGAGCCACAACACTAGCTTGCCTTGTACATCTTGAAGAGGCCTCTATTCAGTCCCCATGTGTAGGCTTGCTTCAGTTAGGTTAACATTTGTTAAGCACTTAGAAAAGTGTCAGGAACATGTATTGCCTCATTAACTTCAATAAGGCCCACTTAAGACAGGTCTTTTAACTATGATGTAAAAGTTAATTTAACTTGACAGCAATATAGAAAGTAATATTTTACATTAACTTCTTGGCAGTGTCTGTAACCAGAAAGTACTAAATAAATGGCAGTTGTCAGCAGGAGCCTGGCTTGATGACACAACTCAGGAGGCAGAGGATCACAGTTCAAGGCCAGCCTCAGCAACTGAGACCCCTCTGAATAAAAAAGGGGTGCGGATGTAGCTTATTAACGGAGTGTCCCTCGGTTCAACCCCAAAAACCAGAGGCCTGGGCCTGGGACTTGCTTATGACATAGTATTCAATTTTTGGTGAGTAAAGAACTGGGGATTCCAGCCTTATCCTGCACCTTTCCCAATTAACCACCAGGAGGCAGCAACAGGTCTTTTCCAATGCCTGCTGTGGTTCCCCCTGGTGCCTACCAGATGGCGACACAGCAGGTCAGCTGATCTTGGGGTCATAGTGGCAACACTGCTTCTCTCAGTGGTCTTTGCATAGTTAGCCCCAACCTCCCAGGGCCTTAACTAACTTGGAGGAGACAGGCTAGAACCAAGTTTATAAATACAATTCAGAATTTATCAAAAATCAGAGCTCCCATTTTGTGTCTTCCTGGTGCTAAGTAAATAAATAACCAGAAGGGACACAGCTGGGGAAAGAAAATCAATCTCAAGCAGATTTTTTAAACTACACCTCCCTTTCCCAACCCCTCCCTCTATAGCTCTTGGGACATAGCACCTGAGCAGGTACCTCAGTCCACTTAGAATGTGGCTGGCACCAAGGCATACCTGCCTTGCCCAGGAGGGGAGACAGATCCTGGGATCATTTGTTTCCAGCCCTTGAATCCCATAGACCTGCCTCCAGCAGGGGCCAGGGCTGAAGCATCAATTGGAGGCACCTGTGGGTCATGGTGGTAGGGGGAAAACAGGGTAACAACCCAGGCAGCATAAGCAGCTGAAAGGGGGTCCAGCCCCCTCTCCAGGTTCAACCAGTAGCCTGATAAGTCATGTCCCATCCATGCCCCCTTCTCCCCTTGAGCCTGCAACCTCTGCACTCAGCTGAGGATCTTCCTGGGCTGTCCAACAGAGTCACAGATGAAAACTGCATCCCATTGCAAATAGTTTCCCCTTCGGATATCCTGGTGGGGAGATGAACTTGGGATATCCAAAGCCTAGAGAACTCTTATCCAAGGAGCTTCACCACGTGCCTGGCTTTTGGAAATTTTTCCAGTTTGAGTCAGAGTGGAAAGTCTCAATGAAAGGCTATGGCTTAGCAAGCCCTGGGTTGCTCTGATCTAGCAGGGAGAACGTGACACGACGGGCAAAATGCCATTCAAGGAGACTGTCAAAGGTGCCTGGTAGCACAAGAATGTACAGAGAGAGATATATGCCCTCACCACTGCCGTTGCCAATGAGGATTGCAGACACCTGAAGTTTGTAACCATACTTATGTGTTTTGAAGGCTGGGCTGAAGCACTCAAGGTTGGGCTTGCCCTCTTGTAGCCTCTGCCCATAGCTGCCAATCTTCCAGATGAGCACTGCATCCCTGCCTATTGATAGTTCCTCCAAATCTCCACACAGCTCCTGAAGCTCCTGCCACTGCTGGCTCACCAGGGCACACATCATAGCCAGAGGTGGCTTCACATTCTTCTCCACATGCCACACCATTGCCAGCTTATGGCACTGTTGGCAAAACCCAGGCAATGAGAGAAGAGAGGACTGTTACCAAAAGGGGTAGCAGGCGCCCAACTCTGCATAAGGAAGACAGGGTGCTTGGAAGCACCTGCAGCTGGACAGCAGGGAGAAGGACCTCAAAGAACTAAACTGCCAGGAACCCTAGCCTTCATTTAGGACTCCGTGGGCTAAAAAGGAGTTGACAGGAAGAAGGGGCATCTGACCCTGTGCATGCAACCAGAGTCTTTGAACGGGTATAGCACCAAGGCAGTCTTACCACTGTCCATCAGATGATTTGGCAGATCCTCCTGAGCCACAGTGCCCATGCCACACTGGTTAGGGCAGGGCACAGGCAGCCTTGGGCACTGGGACTGGTGACTCTGTACCTATTGACTTCCTTTGTGCAATAGGTACAAGGCTGGGTGCACTTGGGGCACTCAGAAGTTGCATGCTGGGCCAGAAGTCACCGCATCATGCAGGCACCACGCTTGTTCTCACAGTATGTACTCTCTTGGGGGCACATACCCTCATGGCTCTCAAAGGCTTCCCCACTGAAGTCAAAGCCACAGAATTCCCACTTAAGGCGCCCCTTGGGGCAGTCGTGTTGCAAGTTTGCAGGCAGATCATGGTGACTCAGCATGGCAGAACAGAGGTTGGGGCAGGGAACTACATTGAAGCTGCAGGTATTCAGGTGTCTCTGTAAATGACAAAGTGCCCCACTCCAGCAGCAGCCCTCCTCACTGTAGATGCAGGCCTAGCATCTGGATCTCCAGCTCTGGGTCTGGGAAGATCTTGGCATAGTCCAGTGGAAGTTGGTCCTCAGGGCATTGGAACACTTTTTCACTGAGGAACTCCTGCAGGCAGGTGTCGCAGAAACGGTGGCCATAGGTAGAAACCTGCAGGGGCTCGCGCATGGGTTTCCTGCACATAGGGCACAGCAGCCGCCGCTTGGGCTTCTCCAAGAACTTGTAGTGGAAGCTGCGCATGGTGGGAGAGTGGCGGGCACGGGCAAGCGGGGCTGGGCATGTGGTGGCCCCTGGCGGTATGGACTGGCAGCCCCGCCAAAGCCACTAAGTGTTTTAAATATGCTTTATCTGGGCTGGAGATGTGGCTCAGCGGTAGCGCGCTCGCCTGGCATGCGTGCGGCCCGGGTTCAATCCTCAGCACCACATACCAACAAAGATGTTGTGTCTGCCGAGAACTAAAAAAAAAAAAATATTAAAAAAATAAATAAATAAATAAATATGCTTTATATTTGAAATATTATATACTGTATAAATCTCTCTTCACTTAAAAAATGATTGCATACTACATTATTTTACAGATATAAAAACAGAATTCTTAAAGAATATTTGGACTATTTCTAATTCATAAGAAAATTCTAAATTGAATATTTTTTACATATGCATATGTAGTATATCAGTATAAATCTTTTTATATGAATATATACATGCAAAATCAGGATATATACAAAAGATTCTTGCATGTTTTATATATGAAATATGCACATTTGGGGCTGGGGTTATGGTTCAGTGGCAGAGTACTTGCCTAGCATGTGTGAAGCACTGGGTTTGATTCTCAGTAACATACATCAGTAAAGGACCATTATCAACTAAATAAGTATTAAAAAGAATATATATATATGTTAAGGACAGTTATATATATATAACTGTCCTTAACATGAAAACTCCAAATGCAATAATGACAACCATCACAAATACTGCTCAGACATTCCTCCTCTAACAGAGAACAAACCTTATAGGATAAATGGCTAATTACAGGTCTGGAACAAAAAAAATGATGTGCTTGAAACACCTTGTTTTGTGAGAAACTGAAGAGTACTCCAGGATAAATAGGAACACATCAAAAAGTTGTGTAATCAGCTTTAAATAGCAGCAGCTGTTTATATATAGGCATGTGAGTACCACAGTTATAAGCTTTATCTTCTTGCCCACTTATGATTGGTTTTGCTATATTTGTTTTTGTAGAATCAAATTTTTAAAAAAATATAATTTGGCCACCACATAGTAATCATTTGACACAAGGAGGAATCATCTATAAAATATTAATTCTAGTGGATGAAAATTTAAAGACCAAACAGATATTTATAAAGTCACAAAGTGTCACCACCCAAAATATTTATGAAATACAAAGGGTATATAAATACTAGGTTTATCATGGACCAACCTGGCAGATACTTCTTAACCAAATAATTAGCAAAAAATAACCAGTGATGGAACAAAGTGACACTATATACTTCCACAGTTTCTTGTGCCTGTGTTATTGAGGCACCAGATATTTGCTTACTTTAAGTAGAGGCTAACTCTAGATCCTACAAGTTTTCCACCATTACTAGAGGCTGACCATAGTTTGTGACCATATTTGTCAGTGCTGCCTGAATATGCTCTAGTGTAAGGATTAGGCCTTGTATGCATGATGGTCTTCCTGTAATTGCATAATCTGAATCCACTCATGAGAACATATCATATGATTCTAAACTGAAAGAAAATTAAAAAAAAAAAACTACTACTGATATACAGCATTCAAAATCATAGATATCATAAGTAGCCCATAAAAACTCAGTAATTGTCCCAGATTAAAAGAGACAGAAAAAATGAGACCACTGGACACAGTGAATAATTGATATTAAAATTTCCCAAAATTGGATTTATTTTGGTTCAAAGACAATTGTTGAAATAACTGACAAATTTTGAATAAGGTTTGCAAGAGTAGATATTCATAATTTAATTTTCTTATTATGTACATTTTGAAAATGAAGAAAAAGAGATAAAACAAGTTAATAAAATAGTAACATTTGAGAAATATTTCCTAGGGATTCTTTGCACTGCTGTTATAAATCTTTTATAAATCTGAAACTGTCAAAAAAGAATATTTATGAAAGAAAATATTTCTTTAAAATATTAACAAGTAACAACATACTCAATAAAATAAACTGTGAATCTGTATAGGTATAATTAAATAAAAAAATTAGTGGTGGATGATTACAAAGATATTTATAGTCTCAAACTCTCTCCCTACAAAAAATTTAATTACAAAGTAAAATACTGCAAATACCACCTTAATAACCAATATTAACATCAGCAGTAGTGAGGATATTATATGTAACATGATGTGACTCAAAGAGAAAATCAGATAATTGATTCTATGATACTTTTGCCAAAAAAAAACATGTAATCTAGTTCCAATCATAAAGAAACTAGAAAATCCATCTTAAGCACATTCTACATGCTTTCTCCCTGAAAAGATTCAAAGGTAAAGAAGAGACTAAGAACTGTTTGAATCTGAAGGCATCTATAAAATACAACAATTAATTTCATTTTATGGCTCTGAATGAAATATTTTGCTATAAAGGACAATATCATGCTACTAGCAATGAATAAAAATAATTTGAGGATTAAGTGGTTGAATGCATTATGATAGAATGTATTATTATTGATTTGAGAAAAAGCAATTGCTTAATGTCTTTTTTTGCCTTTTCTCTTCATACAATCTTGCCTTATATTAGTAAAGTTGCAGATTTTAATTTAAAGTACTTTTGTCCACTGAAGCATTTTAAAGTGAATTGCTGACATATGACATCATCCATGATATATTTAGTTTTTACTACAATCAGAACATGCTAGATAACAATACAACCTTATTATTAAACTTATATGATTAACAAGTATTCTGTTACTTGGTAATATTTGAAAAATCATTGATAATGAATGAAGGTTGTATTGTAGTTATCTAGCATGTTCTGACCTGTAGAACATACTAAAAATATCATAAATGACAGCATATGTCAGCAATTTACTTTAAAATTATTCAGTGAACAAAAGTACTTTATATTAGAATCTGAAACTTCACTATTATTTTCCAAGATTGTATAAACAAAGAAAAAATAAAAAAAACTATTAAGCAAATACTGATTTTATTAGAAACATGTCTTAAGTCAATGCTTTAAATTAAAATTATAAAAAGTAAAAGGCTCTATGTTTGATGGCAGTATAATAATTCTAGTACATTAACCCATTAGTGAAAATAGTAAATGGAATACCAAACTAATGTTACCTAAATCTTTGGATCCATATTCAGGGATACATTTTTTAAAATACATATAATCTATCATTAATGTGATATTTAGATTCACCAAATTAGTGTTGACCATTTGCTTGTTGAATGAAGTTTAAATGTTAGCATTTAGACAGTTTGAAAACATCTCAATAAAAACTGGTTTGCACATGCACTTCAAATTTTGTTACAAATGTATATAAAGCTTCATATTTTGAGAATTTCATTATATATATGATACACACATCCTTTGCAATAAAGTTTTTACATCATACATTTCATCAAACAATACAGATATTATATCAACAGTCTGAAAAACACAATATTATTCTTCTTATTCTTTTTCTTAATATCTCTGTATATCCTTATGGTTTTTTCAAAAGTGGAACTTGTCTTGGCTTATTAGTAATTGTTCAGGCAGAAGCTCCCATAGTCAAGATTCAAATTCTGTTGCAAGTGGAGAGAAAAAGAATTGTAATTTGTCTCAAAGATTTTATAAGCATGAATCAGTAAAAAAGTTGAGAACTTTTCATTGCTCATAAGAATGCAAAATAGATATGTATGTCCACAATACAAAATTACTATGAAAAGCAATATACCCATATTTTCATACAAAGTTATCATTATGACTGTGTATCAGAGCTTTTGATTTTCCACCACTCATGCATGAATTTGACAACCATATACTAGGGTATTCTGGCAAGCACTGGAATGACAACATGGAAATGATAATGGACACCACTGAACAGCCATATACCATAGCTTGAAAAGCAGGCAAGCAGTTGATTTCAATTCAGAGTCATTGGCATTATGACAGGGATAAAACAGGATACTACTGGAACCCTTAGAAGGAACTTCTGTCCCAAATTTGTTTCAGTGTTAGGTACTTCAGTGGAACTGATATGTAAGGTAACACCTAAAAGAAAAGGAGAAATTGTGACACAGAGAGAAGAGGGTCATGAAGACAATGAGATAAGAAAGAACACTTGTGGAATCACCAGTGGTGCAATGTCAGTAGAATCTAGAGCAATGTGACAGTAATGCAACTGTGGAGAGATAAATGTGAATAATCTGACAAGAATCCAGTTGATTTTAATTTTTTCCTAAAAAAATTTGTACTTTTTTTGAGGCTAAAATGTAAACTAATGACAGGGTCATAACAGGGTATTTAAATGCTTTACTGTTACTACGTCAGTCTTGGCTTTTGGCCATAAACCACAGAAAATGGGTGATGCTGCTTTTTTCCACAGAATACTTTCAGCATACAGGCTGAGAGTTTCATAGGTTTCATAGTGGGGCAGAAGCAAAAAAAGAGGCAGTTACAAACTTAAGATCTTTTATATGCTGATTTTCAGACTTGAAAAAAAATATATAGCTCAGAAGTTATGACCAAAATTTTTGAAGCATTTGATTCATTATAGGTGTGCACTTGATGAGAAATGTGTGAAAATACTTTCAACTCTTGTATAAGTGTCACCATGTAGAGTGTTCTTTGTATAAAAGTTGTTCTCTTATTAATTCCCCAAACAAGGTCAGAAATAGATTACTGAACATAGAAAGTATGTTGTAATGATAATAACAATGTGACACCCAATTCCTTTACACAGGAATTAGATGTGATCAAAAATGATCTTGATTGACAGAATTCCCATTCCTATATTTCTCTTTTTATTTCCTTTTTTAAGTGAAATTATTTCAAACAAAATGCTTACTGGTGCATTTAATTATACATAATAGTGGAATTAATTATTAAATATTCACAGATTCACATAAAAATAATTTGATCACTCTTTATCTATAGTACCTTTTTTTCTCTCCTCTCCTCCCTTTACCTTTGAAGGCATTCTACAGTGATTAAGAAGACATATTTTTGTCTCTTGATAGAAGAGTGCTTTTTAAGCTCTCTTATTAAGGCTAGCATGATATGACCAATTAATGTTCCACAAAAAATCTACAATATATTAGATTAAGTTTTAAGTAAACTAGCTTATGGATAACGAAATAATAAACATAACTTTCTCCCAGAAATTATGGGAAAATAATTGATATCCTTTTACATTGTGTCTACATTTACACACTATTTATCACTATTTTGTATAATGGTCAATTATCTCATTTTTCTGGTAAGGACTAATAAGAACAACTTATTCTTGTAGCATGCATAACAACTAACTTTTATTGTTTTTTTTTTTTTTTTTTTTTTTTTTTGTCTATGGTCATCCAATTTCATGACTCTCAAGCACTTCAAATCTGATTCTCTCTATTTTTTCTGAAAAAAATATTTATGTAAGCTAAGAAACTGAAATATATATATATATATATATATCTGATATACATAAATATGTATATATAAAATGTACATATATATACATATTTATGTATATCAGATATATATATATATATATATATATATATCAGTTATTAAATTACATTGTAATTTGTGTATTAAAAGCTATTCCTTCCTGTCAAAACTATTTAGTCTTTAAAGTTTAGATTTGTTCTCCTGGATTTTTTTAGGTCAAAATGCTAAATAAAAGTAGTAAATAAAGGATGGTTTTTGATGAAGAATTCAGAAATAGGTTTTTTATTTTTAATTACTAGATAATTTTTAGAAATTACATGACTGCAAATATTCTTTATTTCATCACAAGATCAAAGAAATTATTTCTTTGTACCCAGGGCATTTACAATTTATTCAAATTCATAAAAATGGGAGTTCATAACCCATTTGAATCAAATGTATGGAAGATGATATGTCATGAGCTTTGTAATGTTTTGAACAACCAATAAAAAGAATTCATAAACAGTCTAGTAGTTGAAGGCTAAGCACTAAATAACTAGATAGTCCACTCACAACCAAGGATTAGAGATCAGCCAAAGGCAGGTTGCCAATGCCTCCTTTCACTTCAAATTGAATTGACACAAGTACATTTTCACATTCATTTCCACAGACAAAATTCTTAAATTTAGCAAAAATATGACTAAGTAAATTCAGTCCAAATATAGTAGCTTCAAACCAGACTGAAATTAAGAAAAATGTTAATAAAATTATCTGGAGTGAATTAATTTTCCAAAGTTCTTGGCATGATGTAGATTTTTGGATATAATATCAAATTCTAAAAATCAGTGGAAAATGATAATAAAGAGTACTAAATTAGGCAACAATGGTATATCAATGGTTTCATAGAATAAAAGATAGGTTTTAAAAAGACCATGGACACAGACTTCATAAAGGTGAAATTCTAAATACCAAAAAATACTCACCATAAGTCATTCTAAAAATGGCTTCATGCATTAAGTTATAGGCTCCAATTATAAAAATATACACCAGAGGACATAATTTTTCTCTCAAATTGAATAATTTACCTATTCTAATAATGAGTGTGCAAGTCTAGACTGAAGGAAAGATTCATGCTCTCTAAGATAAATAAGTTATAAGAATGTCTCCTAATTTATAATCATTCAAGGTAAAACAGTATAGTTTTGTGAGCAGGCACAAAAACTAAGCACTAAATCATGAAGGATAATTATACTGGGTAAAGGATGAACTAGTGCTGCTAGGGTTGTCTAATCCAAAATTTTCTAATCTTTTCACAGCACATTTTTCCCAGGAGGCTTTCCAATTAATAATTGTGGTGAGAATGGAGCTGAACTTTTATCAACAAAGATGTTGAGCTAAGTTTGTTATAAACAGATTTTATTCAAATATGAGGAAAACTCTAAAGTCAGGCTCGCCCATGCCTTGCTCTCTGCTTCTCACTTTTCTACCTAATGCCTTCCATTCTCTGCCTCTGCTTTGTGGATCTCTTATTTACTGATTTTTTTTTTACTTAATTTACTCCTTATTGAGTCAAGACTCCTAATCAGGGGTGGAATCATCTGAAAAGGATGCTTTCTGGTGGCTGAATGCTACCAAGCTCTCCTGATACCTCCTCCCCACCTGCAATCTTGTGGTACCTTATCTGTGTCCTTCTCCAAATATGGCAGATTCTCAGAGCCTGCATTTTTAAATCTGAAGCTTAATTTTGCTATATATAAAAATGTTGGTTGGAATCCACTTTCTTTTAGAGCATGATATATGTTATTCCAGGACCTCCTGGCATTGAGAGTCTGAGTTGAGAAATCAGCTGAAAACTGAATTGGTCCCCAACCATATGTATTTTTTCAGGCTTTAAAATTCTATTCTTGGGCTGGGGATGTTGCTCAAGCAGCAGCGCACTCGCCTGGCATGCATGCGGCCCGGGCTCGATCCTCAGCACCGCATACCAACAAAGATGTTGTGTTCACCGAGAACTAAAATATAAATATTAAAAATTTTCTCTCTCTCTCTCTCTCTCTCTCTCTCTCTCTCTCTCTCTCTCTCTCTCTTTAAAAAACTCTATTCTTATTCGGTTTATTATTCACTCTTATTATAATGTGCCTTGGTGTGGTTTTGCTGTAATTTTGAACAGTGGGGGTCTTGTAAGCCACTTGTAGTTAATTCTCCATTTCATTCTTTAGATTTGAAAAATTTTTCTGACATTATTTTTTAAAAAGTTTCTGAATTAATTTAGTTTGCAACTTCAAGCCTTCCTCTGTTTTAATAAATCTTAAATTTGGTCTTTTCATGTTATTTCATATTTCTTAGAAATCTGTTCATGATTTCTTACCATCTTCTTGGTGTGGTTAACTTTATTTTTCACGAGTATATACTTTGTCTCATTACCTGATGTTTTTTTCCTTCTAAGCAGTCTAGTCTGTTGGTGATATTTTTCACTGAAATTTTAATTTGGTTTATTGTTTTCTTCATTTGAGGAATTCTACTTGATTTCTTTTTATAATCTCTGCCTCTTTATTGAAGTGATATTTTACTTCTTGTATTTCCTATACTATATCATCCTTCATTTTAAATTTCGGCCTAAGTATGTATATCTTCTAAATTCCTTGTCTGACATTTCTTCTACTCTGTCATTTATGGATTCCACTGTTGAAACATGTTGGTTTTTTGAGGCACGTTGATTCCTTGATTTTCATGTTGTTTCTGATTTTTTTCCCACCTAGCAGTATAACTCTGAGGCAGTAGTTTCTACCCTGTCATCATATAGCATCCCTGAAGTCTCCCAGTACCTCACTTTCAAAGGAGAGACCAATATTAATAGCACCCAATGCAAACAATACAACTTTAATTCTAGTAGCTCCTATTAAAGTAGCTTCAGTTTTGTCACAATAAACTGAAATAATGTGTTAAATTGTTATCTACAATACAAATAGTAAGTTTGCTAAAAGGGTTCACAATTTCTAATTATGGGCAACGAGGTAACAGAAGTAATGTAAGATGTGTGGTTTTTCAGGGAGAAGGAGAGAATATAGAGATAAAAATTTACAGTAAGAGTGAGAAAAGATTTACTAGAGGTTTGTTTTAATATGAGAGGAAAGAGAAAGAGATCCATGGAGAAAAAGAGGTGAGAAAAAAATATATAGAGATATAGATATAGATGTAGATATAGATAGATAGATAGATAGATAGATGATAGACAGCAAATCTTTACTATATTATTAAAACATCCAATTCATCAATAAATTGATAAATAAAAAAATATTTGCATTCAAAGAACATAGAGATATGGGAGAGAGGGGGAAAGAAGGAAAATCTCAATTGAATATTAAACGTTACTTTTTATTGGCTTTCAAAATTTTTCTGAACATTCCTTATCCACCAATAGATAGAATTGTCTGAAGTTTGATGGTAGCTCCATTCTGGTGGGTGCCATACAAGTTGGGTATGTGAGCAGATAGTAAGATGCTCCTACTCCCTCTTCAAGTCTTCTCACCCATTGTAGACAGCCCTTTCTCTCCCCATGCAGTTTAAGACTCACTGAGCTGGGGAGAGCCTGAGTTTCTCTACTTTCTCCAACCTGAGCTCCCTTGAGGAACTGCCCCTAGTCTCTGGCTCTCCACAGCTTGACAGATTCATATTGGTCCACACAAACCGAGCTGCAATCAGATGAACCTGTTTTTCAACTTCCCCAGACTCCGCTTTGCTGCAGTTCTAAGATTTCAATGTCATGTCACCTTTCAGAGAGGCCAGAGGGACGCACTTACACAAAGGAGTGGCCCTGCAAAGAGGCATTCAGATGGGGGCCACTAGCACACCAAGCAGAAAGACCTCAGATGCAACCAGACCCACAAGTACCATGTCAATATATTTTCAGTTTCTTGCCAGTGTCCCCAGACTGAGGTGGCCATGCCTAAAGATGGTGGCAGTGTTGATGGCAAATGTGTAGTCTCTAGTGGGTATCCCAAGATGGTTGTGGTCATGTGTAAATAAAACAGTGGGTACTGTGACAATGGACTTGGGCATCAGGGGGCAGTGATCAATGATCCAACTACTTTCTGTGAGCAGTCTTCAGACTAACATTGGCTGATCCGTGAATGGGTGGCAGGTGACATGTGATGCACAGGCAATAGGCAGGTAAATGGGCCTTGACATAGCTTTTTCATGTGTCCAATCTGTTTCATTGCTTCTGTCCTGTTTTGTCCAAGGCTGCCAGTGGCCCTTTCCAGGATCTCTGCACAATCTTCTCAAATACTTGTTTCCACCTTGATCTTTGCTACCCATTATCCACAGAGCAGCCAGATTTTCTTAAAAAAATCAGATCATAGTACTCTACTGTTTTAAAACCTTATCCTGCATCTGAAAAAAATCCAAACCTGTGTTCAATGACAAAGCTCCAGGTAATCTGGGCCTGTTTCTCTCAATTGTGCCCACCCTCCTCATAGCACTGCAGCCACTCTGGCTTTGTTTCAGGCCTTGAAATTCACCAGACACATGATCAACTTAGCGCCTCTGCAAATGATGTGCCAAGTGTCTAGTCCAAATGTTTTGTGTCACTGGATCCTTCTTCAAATTTTGTTTTAAATGTCTTATCTTTGAAAAAGCCTTCTCTGATCATTTGATTATGTTTTATGTGTTTATGCTTTGCTCATTTTTGTCACTTTACCTTTATCAGACTATTAATTTAGTAACAGGGACCAGTGAAATGTGACAAAAGTGAGGCTTCTCATAAGCACTAGTTGAGGAAAAGTGTGGCTTTCCTTTATTCCACAGAACACAGGCCATAGAAGTACAAAAAAAAATGACTCAGTGAAGTATAAGATGATGGTTATCAAAAGATAACAGAAAAGAAAAAGAGCTAATTAAGGCCAAAAATGGTGTTAAAAGGCCATGCAGTGTATGTTCATCTGTGTTAAATCTTCTGAGTGGAAAAAAAAAAAACAATGAGAAAGAAAAATTCATGGTTTCTTGAGCTAGAGAATAAGTAAGAATGGGAATGGTTACAATTGAGTAAAGGGTTGTCTTTTGGGGTAGAGAAGAATTTCTGATAGACAGTGGTGATAGGTGAGCAACAGTGTGGATGTGCTAATGCCTAGAACAAGAACTGGGCACTTCACAAGTGAATTCTATTTTGGGTAAAGTACATCTTAATAAAGATATTATTTTTGAAAAAGGGTACATGAGATGAACTGCTGTGAAGCTGCTATATCACACTAATGGAACCACAAGTCCTCAAGAGTCAGGCCATATTATTGATCATTTTGTCTGCAGATCCTAGTACATAGCTGGTACTTCCTGCCTGAATAATGACTGGATACATGGGACTGTCATTTGGAAGCAAATACTCTAGCCATTAAATCTAGCTAAGCTTTGTTCAGCTCTGATTTCAAAAAAGAGTGAGCCCTCATAAGAAATAATTTCACATTAACCAGATGTGAAACTTAGTAATCCACTAAAGACTCCTAAATCTCTGGCAGTATTTGATAATTATGTACACATATAAAGTCCTCTAAGGTTGGAAGGCCCACTCACTATCCCTGAACTCCACATAGAGAGAAAAGAAACTAAGCAAAACATAGCATTCACCCCTGGCACCTGGTTGAGTATGATATCACAATTCCAGAGGCTGGTAAAGTGCCTTCTGCCATATCTTCACTCTCATGGGAATTGGAGATAAACTCTGTCACAAGCATTCACAAAAATTACCAGAAAGATACTATTTGAACACGGAGGACCATACTCAGTGTTAGAGCTCCACCTCTAACATATTCTTTGGCTTTAAATACCCTAGTTACTTTCTTTCCACATCTAGTTATCCACAGATTCTTTGTCATAAGATTTCTGCTATTTTAATTCATAGTATACAATGAAAACTGGAGAGCAGTCCTGCAGGCAGGTGTTTGCCTCCAAGTCATTTGCATGGGCCTCATGTTTCCCACATCTGCTTCCAGGATATTAAACTTGTAATCAAAGTTAAACACTAAATTGCCAACTCAAATGGAACCAAGTTTTTCTAAAGGTTCCACCCTTCTGGGGATGTTCAGTCTGCACAGAAAGAGTTCCTGTCTTACCCTACATCACCAGTAGCATCATGGCTTCAGCTACCGGCAGTCAACAAGAGAAATTTCTAGAGATCTCCATCACTCCAGGTGCACTCAGCAGTGATGCAGACATTAAACTTAACCATGCACCTACTGCCAGGCAGTGCCCATGACCTGGTCTAACACAGTCAGTGAGGCAGCCCTTATCACACCTCCTGAAAACGTGAAAGAAAATATGAAGTTCTCAGAATAATCTTGGTCACTGAGGCTTTCAATATGCACAGTGGGATTCTGTGTAAATCACATAACAGGCAACTGAGTCAACAGGCTGAATTCTATTGCTTGAACCAACATAATACTTTCCAACTTTTACTTACCCACTCCCAGGGACATGATTTTTTCTCAGAACATTAGTTCAGATTAACCTGGATGTGGTCACAAGAGAAACAATCAAAAGAACTTTCTGCAGTTTAGAAACCAACACTTGGAAAAGCACTAAGGATATTTTACAGGAGCTGAGGCCACTGGGGCAGAGGGACTGTGCCCTAGGCTGAAGCATATCCTTTACACACCCAGTCTGCTATGAGTCACAGAACACATGTGCACAGCCATGCACAGAAACCCATCTACAGCATCCTCAAGGCTACATGCCTAGATATTAGTTGTTTTTTGTTTTTTCTTTTTTGTCTATGGGGGGTGCATACAGCACAGACTTCACTAATTTGGACTCTGGTAGTCAAATTCCTTTCTTGCTTGGCACCTAGTGGTGAATATCACTACTCTCTCTCCATACATCATTCTCCATGCTCTGCAAATAAAGCTAGAGTGCCCCTAGACACATTGCTCTTTGGTGACATTCCAAGCTGCCAGAGAACGGAATCAAATGCTCACAGAGGCAGTTCAGAAGGCATTTAGAGCATCTTGTCTACCCAGATCAAGCTCCCACCAACGTCATGAGCAGGCACTAGCCAACCCTCTTCCCCTTCCTCTGTACAAGCCCCAGATACCTTAAAGCCCAGGAATTCTTGAGTTTCTTCTCAGTGCTGTTTCTTCCAAGGCTCCAAATGCTCCTCTTCCCATTCCATTTTTCTGTAGCTCCTGATCTTCATTTCCCACTGACTATAATACTCACTCTAACACTTGCTTAGGTACATTAGACTTCCCACTGCTCTTAACTTTTTCCTCTTTACTATCTAAGCGCCTTATTACCATGGTCACTCACTAAGATTTGTCAATTCTTCTCAAGTTCCATTCTGAAGTCCAGACTTCAAATACCCCACAAGTTACTCTATTTTTCCTGGAAAGCACAGCCTTTGCAACAGCCTGCACATCGACTGTTTATAGACATGATCCCAGAACAGCAGGAGGAAAGAGTGAACAACCCACAGGGATACCTCAGGAAGGGACATGGAGCTGAAATTTACTATCTGAAACACATGCATTCAACTGTTCTACTTCTGTAAGGGTCGAAATTCATCCATCAAAAAATTCAACTCTACCATGTTCCTGCATTCCATCATCTGAGTTCTTTGAATGGCGGGAGAGGCCCAAATTCTAGGAATGGTTGAGTGGTCTAGGTGAGAACAAGAAGACTAGGCCTATACACCCACTTTCTGCTCTTTGTCCACTATAACTATTCATTCAATGTACAGGTGCTTACAGTCTTCTAACTGTATCATAGTTGTCTAATTGTCATTCCATCTCTTATCAAACTCAGAGACAATTGACACATTTAACCCCCTTGCAAACTCCCTTAACATTTTGTTCCTGACCCCCTTCATCTGAAACTCTCAACTTCACTGGAAAAAATTTATCTCCACATACAGTAACTGCATCATCACTCAATATTTTGCACAAAATAGTGAGTTCCCTTGTTTACTATAGGCTCTGGGTGATTATTAACACTTTCACTTCTCGTCCAGTGGCACATGTCACCCAGAACTCAAAAGCTCTTTGCAATATTCAGAGAGACTTCAAGTCCACAAAAAACCCATTGATTTCTCATGAGTACATCTATCAAACAACATACATCCATACCTGTTTTCTAGTTTCTGACCTGTTCAAGTGAAAGTGTCTCTGACACTATTAAGTGCCTCAAAGCATGACCACATAAAGTTATGAGAGTGTACACTTCATAGCTGTCAGATCCTGGTCCTCTTCTGGGAATGGCCTAGTCCCTACCCCACATCCCCTTGAAAAGAGTTTTGCTCCTCCTTTGTATTCACACTCTCTTGAATCTCCATCAGATAATTTTCATTGGCATACAAAAATCATTGATATCCCTCAACTTAAGGGATAATCACTACCCTCACATTCTTGTACCCACTACGGACACTACATTATACTCTGAAGCCATTCACAAGAGTGCCAAACAGTTACTTTAATTTTCTATCTCCATCTTTTATATACATATATTTAAGTTAGTAAAACTTTTCTAACTACAGAAATTAAATGAAGACCAACATTTCTAACACCGTATTATATTCCAAATTCAGTATGTTTCCTCAACCTCAATTTTTCAGTAACCTGCTTAGAAATATAAATTTTCAGGCTTATATGAAAATATATTCACCTTCTCTTTACTTTTGAATACTGGTTTAGCAGGATACAAAATTCTATTCTTACAGTTACATTCCATGGTTTCCTGAAGGTATTATTACATTACTTTTTCCATTATTGCTGTCTGTTATTTTCTCATTGTTGTTCTTTGTGTGCTGTTTTTAAGATCATCTTTGTTGGACTGGAAATGTAGATAAGTAGTAGAGGGACTGCCTAGCATGTGTTAGGCACTGGGTTCGATCCTCAGCATCATATAATATAAATAATTAAAATACAAGTGTTGTGTACATCTATAACTAAAATGTATATATTAAAAAGAGATCTTCTTACTTGGAATGCTGGTGAAAGCCTGTAATCTCAGCAGCTCAGGAGACTTAGGCCCAAGGATAGAAGTTCAAAGCCATTCACAGCAAAAGCGAGGATCTAAGCAACACATTGAGACCCTGTCTCTAAATAAAATACAAAATGGGGTTGGGGTATTACTCAGTGGTTGAGTACCCCTGAGTTCAATACCCAGTACCCACCTCCCCCAAAAAAGATCTTCATTGTTCTTGAAATTCTATAGTTAAACTGTAGGATATATGGCTTTCAATTTTTTTCCTGCTTCCTGAATCCAAAGATTCATCATTTTAGGAAATATTGTAGCAATTTTCTCTTTCAACATTATCTAATCCCAATTCTCTCCATTTTTTCTGGAAATTTTCTGACATGTCTACTGATTAACTTCCTATCCTCTTATTTTTTCTTTCATAGTTTTAATATTTCTATTTCAGTGCTTTAGTCTGAGTATTTTCCTCACATCTACCAGAATAACAGTTCTTATTTTACCTTCATATTGTATGCTTTTTTTACTCAAGTGACTTTTTAAAGTCACAAATGGACGCAATACCTTTATTTTATTTGTTTTTATGTGGTGCTGATGATTGAACCCAGTTCCTCACATGTGGTAGACAGGTACTCTCCATCTGAGCTACAACTCCAGCCCTTAAATGATTTATTAAATGAATGAAGACCTTTTTTTACTTGTGTGACAAACAAGAGAATTATGCTGAATACAAAATTCAACTACAAAAAACTACCCACTGCAGGATTTTTTTCATACAAATTCTTGAAATGACAAAATTATACAAAGAAATAGCAGATTAGTAATTGCCAGGGTTTAGACAGGGTTGAGGCAAGAGAAAAAAATAATTGCAGCCATTAAAAAGTGTGGCAGATCATTGTATGAAAAAAATATTCTGTATCTTATTTGTATCATTGTAAGTATCCTGATTGTGAAACTGTGCTCATTTTTTAAGATGTATAAAAACTGGCTAAAGGAGACATACATAGCATCACCCTGATTTACTTTCTGACAGTGCATGTGAATTGAACATTATCTCCAAACACTATTTAATTAAAAATGAAAAGTGGAAAAAAATGAAAAATACTGTAGAATCTATGTAAATGAGGACCATAGAGCAGAAAATTCATAGTCAGAAAATAGAATGATGGTTTCCAAGGGTTGATGAGAAAAAGGAACAAAGAATTAAGGTTTAATGAGTATAGAGCTTCATTTCTCAATGTTATGGAGATGGATATTGGTAATAACTGCCAGACAATGAGTGTATTTAATCCTCTTTTAACTACACATGTTGAAATGGTAAATTTCATGTTATATAGATCTTTTTCCACAATTATTATTTTTTAAAAAACTAAATAAAACAACAATCTTTCAAAAAGTTATAGATTTTAAAAAAATAAAATCAATATTCCTTTCTAGATTCTGGGGCCTACAGGGACTCTAATCTCTTTGTCCACCCATTTGTCCTGTATGAACACAATTGTCTGGCCATAGATTCTTCAGTTTTGCAAATACATGCAGCTCTTTCCTGAACCTACCTGCCTTTATCCTCTACCTAGGACATGCCTTCACTGGGATCTGCACTGCTAACTTTTTTTCACCCTTTAATATCACTCTAATAGCCAGAACAGCACAGAGTGTCAAGTGTATTCTCAGGAATCTAAGTGCACTCTTGCTGTCATACTGTTTGCCTTTCTTCTCACCAGGAATGTGAGAATCAGCACTGACTAACTAGGCTGTGGTAATGATTAAACAAATCATTATCTGCAAAATACTGAAAACAGTGCCTGGCAATCAAAAATTGTTAATTATTGTTATTATTAATTATCATGTTAGGAATATCACATAAATTATGTTGACTGAGTGAAGTTAGACATAAAGGATTTCATATTCAATTATTTCAAAAGTATTAAATTTTAGGATAGGTAACAATTGCTAACCTGGGTAAAAAAATAGATTATTGGCAGGGCAGGGCAGGAGGAAATGTAGAGAAAACTCTTACCACTAGCATAGTGAGTCCTTCTATGAATACAGTTGTTAAAATCCATCAACCTGCATGCTTGAAATTTGTGCATTTTGTTACACATTAAATATAAATTCATAAAATAGTTTTTAAAATTTCACTTCTACAAAGAGGCTATCATTTACACTTAATTTAAAGGATCCTCACCCAGCTCGGTGCTCTTTTCCATTACATCCTGCTCATGTCCACTGAGTGTTCATCCTCACCTTAAAGGAACCTGATTATTAACCTATTTTCTCATGACCAACAATTCATTTTAGCCTTCCCTCTTTTTTTCTCTGCATAGAAACCAAAACAGCACCTGACACTAAGTGTTCAGTAACTATTCAAAGACTGCATAGAGGAAGGGAAAAAGAGGGAGAGGCTAAACTTGTCATAAGCTCCCCACATCCATAACAGCATTGTTGCATGTTTACACTGGAAAGAATCTTAGAAGTATTCAATACACCATCTTCATTTTTGACATGAGTAAATGGGGACAACGGAAAAAAAATAAATTTCTTAAGTGGAAGATGGTCTGGATCCATATCTGCTAGAATTTTTATTATTATTGTTCCAACACAATATGATTTAGTTTACAATATAGATATACTCTATTATTACAATCAGATCTTTATTCAAGGATTAAGTTGTGACTTGTGCTAAATTAAACATATCTATCTTGGGGCACCTGAAATAAAATGTTAATAAGCTAATGGATTTTCAAGTACTTAAGCATGGAAAATGATGAATCAGAATGTTTCTCATTCACTTGGGATGCCCATACTTCAAAGTCCAGATCATTACTGCAAGCCATCTATCACAATACTGACTGAAGGTTTGATATATTTAGCCTATATAATTCACAATTCCAGTAAAACTCATGCAAGAACACTTATGCTTTCAGATTCTTGTAATGGAGGCTACAGGATGTTATTTAAACACAAAAAAAAACTGAAATTAAGCAGAAGATTGCCATTGCTCAGACCCAAATTTGGTGTCATAATCTGATAACTGGTTGCATAAATTTTCTCACAGGAGTAAGATAAGCATTAATTGACATCAAAGTTTGGATTTAATAGTCAGAGTAAGAGAAGGAAGTATATAAAATATAAAGCAAAGCACATACAGAAGAATTATATTTAAAAATAAGACTATATGTATAAAACAAGGTTTCATACATCTTTCTATAAAACTCTCTTTGCATTTTTTCATATGCAATGATAGAAAATTAACTATTTGATTTTAGTAAACCAAGGAAATAAACATGCATTTTCTATATTATCAGAAAAATATAATACATGATTACCTAAAACTTACTCTCATTTTTTACATCTTATTCTCATTTTTTTTTCTAAATATCATTTGCTCATTCAGAATACTTTTCTGCTCTAAAAGCTTTTTGTCTTGAGGTTGGTTACTCTTTTAGTTTTGTTTCTTCTGATGAAGTTTACAGACAGTACCTGACTTTCTTTCACATATTTTCATTCATTCAGCTGCACCAGTACTTTATATCTGCTATACACATTAGCAGGCCAAATATAGTTATATAAATAAAGATGTTTTAGAGGGTAAAAACGTAGGCTTATAAGCTAGGTAAGATTAGGAAACTATCTGTGCCACCTGTGGTGTCACACATTTATAAACCCAGGAGGCAAAGGCATGAGAATCACAAAATTGAGGCCAGCCTCAGCAACTTAGAAAGACTCTGTCTCAAAATAAAATAATAATAATAATAATCAGCGATGTAGATGTAGAATTCCCTGGGTTCAACTTCAGTACCATGAGAGGTGAGTGAGGCAAACAAACAAAAAATAAAAAATACTTACAGATTTAAACAGACTTATTCCAATATAAAATAACAAGGATATTTTAAAAGAATAAAAGATTTTTCTCTTACCTCGGAGTTTTAATGAAAATCACAATCTTAGGACAGTAATGTTGTAAGGGGCCAAGAATGCAAATGAGAACAGCTATAAGGTGGGTTTGAGGATTCAGTTACTACCTCTCCTACACACACTACATAAGAAATGCTAAGCCTTTCTCTTTCCAGAGGGAGAAGAGGAAACTTGAGAGAATTAGACCTCTCCCTCTTAGTATATACATAACATACACTGAAATGTGACTCTCAGGGCTAAAGCCTGTGAACAGGATGTTAAGACAGAGATTCCAGCATTTGAGTGTGTGCCTGATATAGGGTAGACATACTAAATCTTGCCGCATTAACTTGAAGGCTTCCTTTTTCCATTCATCCCTTCTTTCCATCTTTGTCATTTTATCACTGCTTCTTCAACTTTAATTCCTCCTGTTCCATGTAACCTAACATGTCCACAATTTTCAGAAATTAGTCACTTATGTTTTTCGGAAACCATTTTACTGTTTACTTGCTCTCCTAACAAAAAAGCAAACCTTACAACTACTGAATCCTCCTCTATTGTTCAGATATACAACTCCCTATATACTCCAAAAAATATTTTTACAAAATATAACCAAAACCAACACTGTGACTCCAAGATAAGAGCATGCCTGATGCAATGGGAGTCCCTGAGCTGTACCTATTGCCTCACATGTTTTAAAGGTTTGTAACAAAAACTTTAAATTTTATTAACATGCCAAAATTAACCTAGATACCTTTGCTTACTTTGGAGTCAATGCATACAACTCCCTAAACATTCAATAAGCAATATATATTTCAAATTTCAAATGTCCAAAATAAATAGCATACATAACCATCAACACACACACACACACACACACACACACACACTTGCATCTAAAAATAAGTAAATAAATAAACAAACAAATAAATAAATATAAAAAGCATCTAATCATTTCAGGAAAAGATCTATCCTATCGGTTGATCAGGCCAGAAATCCTAAGTGTTATCCATGGCTGCTTGTCATTACCATATCAAAAACAATATTGTTGATTCTAGTTTTGAATTACAACAATAACGGTCACTGCTACAGAAACTGAGGTTAATCTAAAAATAACCTACATAACAAGAATAAAAATGTTTTATTTTGCACAATGAGCTTTTGATCAAATGTTTCAGATTTTTTAAAGAAACCACTGGTGGTGCAGAACACATCTGAAGCCATCTGATTTTTGCCTGCAAACCATTTGGGCAGCAGTAAAAGTAAAATGCCTTTCCATCTTTAGCCAAAACTGGAATTTTTTTCAAATTGAAAGGCAATCTTCTACATAATAGAAGAAAAAGAAAAACAATATGAGAAAAAAATATCAAGAGCATGAAAAAAGTTCAGCGAGTAAATTGTAAAGAAGAATTAGGCTTATGCAGAAGAGAGCATGATGTGTAGACCTGGGTTGGAATTCTAGCTCATCATTTGTGCCCTTGGGTAAGTTATCAGCCCTAATCTGCAGTTGTGAGGATTGTAAGTGAAACTAATTATACTTGCCTCAAAAGCCAATTGGAGTAATTAAAAAAGATATGTTTCAAGAAGTCCTCAATATATAATAGACCCTAAAACTATTAGTAGTCTATTTAAGTGATTTTTCAAGTTGGAAAATAAGACTTACTGTTTCTATTCTAACTGAAAATAAATTACCTGTAGGCATAAAAGCTCAATATGAGATAACATTAACAAGTAGTAGGAGTGGAGAAGAGGTTCTTCTCCCTGGGCAAAAATCTTTCACTTCTGTTGTGTCTGTGAACTGATTGACAAAGTTTAAAGCTGATGTAATGTTTCAATGTGTAAGAGGCTTCCAGACAAATATTCCTATTGCCATCCAATGGAGTTGGTGACGTATGCTGTGTTCACAACTCTGACTATATCAAAAAGTAAGAAAATGGTGAAAGAAGCACATAAGACAAAAAAGTACCATTTCACACTTTGGGATGGCTGTCCAACCTTTAGTTTCCATGGAAAGAGAGACAGCCACTGGAATTTTTTATTCTTATATAGGGGACACACAAGGGGAAGTTCCATGGAATATTTTATCCTAAAAAGTGCAAAGAGAGAAGATTCCTAAGGAACAGAGGTGTGTAACTCAACCTCACTGAGTGATTCCCAAAATTGGAACCACGCCTCATTATTTGAGGGTAAAAGTCAAATATACTGTGGGTGCAATAACCATTCAGTACCCCTTACTCAGAACTTAAATGTGTGTACTGTCCAGAGTGGTTCCCAACATCTTTCAGGCTAAAAAGCACCTCTGCTGGTACAGAACACATCAGATGACATTTGACTTTTGCCTGTCAATAATATGGGCAGGAGCAATGCAGGACTGTATTTCCATCTTCAATTAAAACCAGAATTTTTATTAGAAATAAAAAGCTATACGTCTTTGAGTAACACATAAATTTGTAAAAAAAAAATGTCATGCATATACTGATATAATATCTTACACATCTGGCCATGGTGGAAAATGCATTTAATCCCAGTGGCTCAAAAGGCTGAGATAGGAGGATCACAATTTCAATGTCAGCCTCAGGAATTACAAGGCACTGAGCAACTCAGTGAGACCCTATCTCTATATAAATTACAAAAATGGGGTCGGTTGTAGCTCAGTGATTGAGTGCCCCTGGCTTCAATCTCGAGTAACTCTCAGTGGTATTTGCCAGAACATTTCTATAAAACTCTGCGCTGCCATTTGTTAAGCCTAACAATTTTCTAAGGCAATGAGATATTGAGTTTTTCTTTCTTTCTTTCTTTCTTTCTTTCTTTCTTTCTTTCTTTCTTTTCTTTTCTTTTCTTTTCTTTCTTTCTTTCTTTCTTTCTTTCTTTCTTTCTTTTCTTTCTTTCTTTTATTTCACCCAAACAAAAAAGGCACCTCTTATGATTGAATTTGATATAAAGTGTATATCTAAATTACTTTTCATAAAAAATATAAAGTGATAGCAGTTATCACATTTTCTAAGGTAATTAGTACTTTTAGATTTTTTAAATATGACTTTTACATATATTTCAGGCTTGTTTTCCTGTTTCAATAACCAAAATAGAAATATTTGCTAAATAAGCTTAAAAATACTCTAGATTCAAACACTATTTGGAGGCCAAGGTGGACAAATGACCAAACTGGGCTTAAAGAGGAGATTCCATTGGTGATCTGATAGGGGAGAAAAAAAGTTTATGCCACAGTTACTTTCATAATTTTAATAAAATCTATTAAGAAAATTGTCTTAGGAATATCTGCTTTCAACAACAAAACTCAACAAAATCTTCTTACACTTACATAAAAATTATTCACCTAAGTGAAGCCACATGGCTGCATAAATATATTTTAATCCAAGCTTTCATGATTCTTTTGAAAATTATTATTTTTAAAACCTTTATATTCAGAATATTGTCTTTAGATTAAAAATACAATCTTTTAAAATGTATAACAAATATTCTTGTTAACAACTTAAATCTCAAAATAAAAAAAAACCTGTCTGGCATTATAAAAATATCTTGAATGTGAGATAGGCAAGAAAACCTTGAAATAATGCTTAACCAATCACAAAGAGACTATTCTGTAATATTACCTCTAATTAGACAAAAGTAAATAAAATTGATAAGATAAAAGGATAAAGAGAAATAAGCAGTGATTACTGATTTATCATTAGAGAAAGTAATATCAAACACAGCTCAATAAAAAAAACACGGGAAAGCCAACAGCTCTACAAGTAAACAACAGACCTGGCCAAATTAATACTAGAAGCTAGTCACAATTCAGTGTAAGAGTGACACCTAAACTTCTATTGAAGAACAGAACAATGAGCTGCAAAGAATAATGTTACATGGACACTGGCTGAAAAATAACCAAGCTATTCTCAAAATAGCTCTTTATTAAAAACTGAGTTAGGACTCTTAAATGAGGATATTCTTTTCAAATTATTGGTAATTTTAATTGGTTTACTTAATATGCAAATGGTGCAGGCAGGTATAATCAATTGTATTTTAAAGCTTTGATGTTAAGAGCAACCTGCTTTCTAAGGACACAGAGAAGCTCAGGAAAATGTCTTGCACACATGGAGACAGAAGATGGCAATCTACATCTCAAAGAGTGGGTCTCAAAGGAAATCATTCCAGCAAGTATCTTGATGTAAAAATTCAAGAATTAGGACAAATAAATATCTGTGTAATTCCATCTATTCATTGTCTTATGAGATCCCTGTGACACTGATGCAGCCCATTAGGATACACATACACTGTCCCTGCCCCTTGGTTGAATGAATGTACAATTGGATCAAATCATATCCCAACAGCATTGAAAGACTGACCTGCTGCAAAAATAAATAAATAAATTTCTTACTAGAATATTCTAAAGGTATTCAAAAACATAGCTTCTTACCAGATGGGGCTATAGAGACTTGTTTTCTGGTATGGCACATCCATAGAACAATATAGACTACATTTACCTCTTTTGTTTGTGTAAATCCCACTTCTCTTTGTGTCAAAACTTTCCTAATAAGGATGTTCATATATAAGTCTCATAAAGGACTAGAAGGCCAGTGGAGTTGACTGGTACATGGGCTACCCGGGGCAGGTAGTTAAAACAAAAATAGTAGCAACAGAAAAGAAATATAAGTGTCCATTAAACACTGACAACAAAGTGAAAATTATTTCTCTGTAATTTTTCCACATATATAATCTGAAGATTTACATTTATTATGTTGTCAGGGAGAATAATACAATGTAGAATTCTTTTGGAATGGGCATGTAGATTATTCAAGTGGTAAAATTCTTAGAGTTTAGGAGATTCCTCATCTTGGGTATTTTTTCTTGCATATTCTGGCCATCTTCAGCTTTTTTTTTCTCCTGAGGAGACAATTCTCCAGAGGGCTTGGCTAACCTTACACCACAGATATAACTGTGAGTTTTCTCTTTCCCCAGGAGACAGAATTAACAATTATCTTTATTATGGTCTACAAGAAGCTTGGCAAAAATTTTGTTTTACAAGTATGACAATAATTAATACTGGCTGTTTCCAAAGATGATATTCCCACTGAAATATTTTATACACAGATTAGAAATAGATGAATATATGCATAGACCTCCACACATTGGATTACAGAATAAGGTCTTTGGATAGTTATTTCAGTTAAAAAAAAAACTAGAATCCAATATTTGAATATCCACCCTACCACCCATGTCCTGATATAACCTAATTCTGCCATTGAAGGTGCCACTCAATTACTTCTCCCACACACACACACACACACATACACAGAAGGGGAAGGTCAAAAAACTTTCTAGCTGTGATCCCAGATGAGGACTTGCCTGGATTGGTCTTCTCTAAACTGCTCTCTTTTACCCATAAATGCCTTCTGATAAATAGTCATAGATCCTGGTGTGAAGGCTGAGCCAACATGCAAATGTGCTCTGGAACTTTTTGTGCCTAGAACCCTGGAAGGTTTGAATACATCATGAAAACATCTCTTTATCTTATGCATCTCCCTTTAATTGAGATGATTAATGCACCCTCTCTGGAATGTGTGTGCCTGGTTACCAGAGTTCTAAGTTCTACTTGGTTCTAATGCTAAAAAATTGAAGTTGATTTTAAAGCTTTATTACCTGGGGCACTTCCTATAATAAGACTATCACAAAGCATTCTTTGGAGTGCTGACTTTTCATTTTTTATATATTTAAACATATGCAAATGAATATGGCCTTTCAGTTTGTTGGAAAGTTATCAATACATCTTGTAAAAGAACTGGAAGGCCAGTAGAGTTGACTGATGCATGGGCTATCTGAGGAAGGTAGCTAAAACAAAAACAGTAGAAACAGAAAAGAAATATTCAGTGCCAAATAAACACATTGCCTTTTGCCCGCATTGGTGAGTGCTTTTAGCAGGCTTGGCAGGTGCCCTGTAGTAGACTTGGATGTGGATGTCCGCATTAGAGCCTTATTTTTCTCTAAGTGGTTTAATCTGGAGTAAGAATAAAAAGATTAGCACAGAAGAGGCATCAGAGAGCACAGGCGCATGTAAAATCCAGCTGTCCCTGGGCTCCCTTGGTCACTGGTGAGACATTTTTTGAAAGAAATACCTATGGTGGCCACATGATGGCAGCTTTCCACAGAACAAGGCAAACCTGGGTAATCTTCCTGGCTCCCACCACTCACCTGGATCTTGGGACCTGGGTGCTCACCTGCCTTCCTACAACAGTCAAAAAAGCCCTGCCAAGGGGTGCATCCTTAATTGCAGATGGACACTCTGTACTTTACAAAGAAAAAAAAAACAGCATTACCGCATTACCTACTTCTCACCTCTGCCTGCTTGTTTTGATACGATTCAAAAGAGAGCTCTGGGGCTGGGGATGTGGCTCAAGCGTTAGCGCGCTCGCCTCGCATGCGTGCGGCCCGGGTTCGATCCTCAGCACCACATACCAACAAAGATGTTGTGTCCGCCGAGAACTAAATAAAATAAATATTAAAAATTCTCTCTCTCTCTCACTCTCTCTTTAAAAAAAAAAAAAAAAAGAGAGCTCTGTATCTTGCTCCCCAAATATCAGGGTGCAAAAAGTCATATAATACAGAGGAGACTTATTGTTAAAAGAGGGTCAAGGATTTCTTTCTTCAAGGAAAAAACATTTGGCTTTCATTGTAAATCCAGGAAACTAATTCCAGATTTTTATAATTCTATATATATATCTCCATGTATGTGCCATTAAATAAATATATAATCAAGCACCTTGCTCCTCTCTGCCCTAGTTAAACATGGGGGACCTTGAGATTATCTTCTCATTTGGATCCCTTCACCTGTATATCAATGCAGAAGGGGTGCAGTCCCTTCTTTTTCTCTTTTCAGGCCTGAATACCTTTGGCAGACTCCACATAGGGAGAGATTCAAAAAATTCTGAAATGAACCTAAAGACATTTAATCATCAGACTTTTATTCTATCAATTTTGTTTCATGTTCCTATTCCCTATTTTTTAATTTATTTTAATTGTTATTCTTAAGTTTAATGGCATAGAATCCATTTTGATAAAATTATACAAGCATAGAAACTCTTATTTATAATTCATAATTATTTTGAGCTGGGAATATAGTACATTGGTAAAGTGCTTGCCTCACATGTAAAGATCTGGTTCAATCCTCAGCACCAGAAAAATAAATAATGATATTTTGTCCAGTTAAAACAGTAATTCATAATTATTCTAATTATTCATTCTAATGTCTTTCCTATTCCTATCTATTCTACCTTTCTTGAAGGTATCTTTGGATAATCTACTGAACTTCTCCCCTTTGACTCTCTCATTTATTGTGGTTAGCCTCCACATATCAGCAAAAACATTCCACCTATGTTTTTTTTTTCTTGTTTCACTCATAATGAGAGTCTCCATATCCATTTAATTACTGGGATATGTAATAGAGTCATTCTACTTTATGGGTGAGTAATATTTTATTGTTTATATATACAACAATTTCTCTATCCATTTATCAGTTGATGAGCATCTAGCTTTGTCCCATAGCTCAACTCTTGTGAATTGTTTTGCTATAAACATTGATGTGACTTTGTCACACTGTATTATGCTGATACCAAGTCATATATGTATATATATAATATTGAAGAATGTGATAATTGGTTCAAAGTGGGGGGTGTTAAATACTAGATTTTTCTTTTTTTGAATCTCCACAATGCATTCCAGAGAGGTTACACAAATTTTCCACATCCTCACCAAAATTTGCTTTTACTTGTATTCCTGATAATTGGCATTATAATTGGAATGAGGTGGTAGCTCAGTGTAGTTTTAATTTGCATTTCTCTAATTGCTAGAGGTGCTGCCTTGTCAGTGTTTTTGACTTTTGCTTCTGGGTAGCAGCATCTATGGCATTTTGGGAACCAGTTTTGCTTTATTTATGAAGTGTGGACAAGATTTCACTTGAAGGAATGACTCTGAAGCTTAATACACATGACCATGAGTCCATGGATGACTTTAACACTGTTGTCATGACCATGATTATGGAAAAAATGAATATAGGGTGAGAAGAGGGAAAACAAATAGGGAGCAAGAAAGAAATGAAACATTGGGGACAAAAAATACACCTTCCTCAATTAAGTGTAAGTGAATCCAAACCAGGCCTGGTCCTCAGATGTTTAGGAGAGGGATGGGCCATTTCTCCAAAGACCAGTTCCTTAGCTAAGCCAAGCTCAGACTGGTAGCAATGTGCCCAAGATGCTCCCAGCTATGGTGAGCAATGTATCTATGGAAGTCACAACTTGAGGTAAGTATCCTCTTGAATTTTCAAGGTTTAATTAATGCACACACCCCTTTTGGGTACATTGGTCAAGGAGCTGAGATTAATGCTGGCACAGACTCTTGGTAATGGCAGACATGACCCACACTCCCCTTGTATTTTCTAACCAGTAGAGGTAGCAGCCCCAACAAGGAAGCTCTAGTTTCAACCCAGTGTTACAAAGAAGCATGCCAAATATGGCTTTACATAGAGCTGATGAAGGAACTCCCTGTGGGATCCTGCTGAAAAAAAAAATGGGCAAGAAGGAGACAGAGAAACAGACACAGAGAACTGTGGTCATGGTACTTGACAGGTACTAGTGACCTTGAGTTCTCTTACAATACTGGAGAAGGAGCAAGACCTGTGAATAGTCATCCTGAATTGTAAACCCCCTGAGGTTAGGGTCAGGGCTCAACCCCCAAGCAACACTGACACATTCATTCTCATAGGAATGTTCATTCCAAGCCTTAAATTTTTAAAAACTTTTCCTCAAGGCCACATGCACTCTGAAGAATACAGTGCCATTCTTCTTGGTGTGGCACCTCCTATGAAGCAGGACAGGTTTGGTACCTGGATGAGCTTCCTAGCATAAATTCTTAGGGACAGCTGTACAGGGCATGAAGGCCAGAGTTGGATATCCCAGGCCACTCTGAGGCACTGAGTGGAAACAGGGATTATACTTCAGTCATGTATTTTTATATTTGTATGCACTAGCAAGAAGTTCACTAAGACCACTATAGCTGTATATGGGTTGAAACATTTTGCTCAAGAAATTCAGCATCAACCAGCACAATAGTAATCTCATCACACATGCAATTAACAGTTTGTTTTTACATATGAACAATATCTGAAATAAACCATCCATACTTTTAAACCATCATTCTTAGGTCTGCATAATCGCTTGTAGAGTAGTTGCACCATAGATACCCAGCCATATTGCTATATTGGGTGATTGGGTTTCTTATAGTCTTTAGCCATTATAAAAATAATCATAATAAACATCTTACACTAAATAATAAAACAAGAAGTGAGTGTAGAGGAAGTATTCTTGATTGGGGAATGATTTCTTTCCTCTCCCTTCCCTTTTCATAAGACTACACTTTCTTGGAAGTATAGGCTTTGGGGATAATATCTGTCCTTAAATTGTTGGGACCTCAACACCTTAGACTCTTTGGGTCTCTCACCCATACTTAGCTATCTTTCTGGTGTAGTTGTACAGATTTTGAGCAGGTGGGATGCATTGACCTCCTAAGGATGACCCTTACCAGCACTGAGAGGGGAGCCAGACTGAAACCCATTTGTGAAACAGGGCTGAGCAGAAGGGAGCTGAGTGGCCAACTGTGAGAGAAAAGAGCTCAAGCCACAACGACTTCATATTGCTTTCTGAGACAGAGGAAATGTACTTTATGTGCAGCCTTCTGGTTTATGCAATCACATGAAGCCTTCTCCATTCACAGGATGAAATATCTTGGAGTCTTCAGGATGAGGGCAAGGTGTGGTGTGGCTCTCTATATCCTTTTATTTTTCCAAATTTTTTTTAAATTTCTATTTCTATAGGATCGTTAGCTTCTAGGAGGTCACGTGGTTCATCTCCTAGGTGAGATAAAGTCATTATGACTACATGGCTGTTCCACAGACTAGGAAATTTTAGAATGAGAAGTTTACACACTCTGTCCTTAGAGAAAGGAGATCAATGTCATTTGTGATAGAAATAATCTCAGTTGAATAAAAGAAAACTTTGTGCAAGGAATCAGGAAATATTGATCAAATAAAGCTCTGTCCTACCTGTTTGTGCAAGATAGTTAGACCAGGTCCCTGAGGACTGACTTTTTTTCTTTTCACAGTGACTGGTGTTTGTTCTTACTCTCAAAGGCCCTTTTTTATTTTGGGGTTGGTATCCTTTGTGTCTTCCCCTGCAAATTGGTCTAAGTCAGACATTTGTGCAGCAGATAGGCAGAAGAAAAGTGGGAAAAGATGTGCATGGCCTAGCACTGCCTGGCTTCCTGGATACACAATGCAATCCTGGTGACTTCTTCCCAGGGCACTTAAAGCAATAATCACACTAAAGGTAAAATGGGAGTTACAATGCGATACAGTGTTCACACAAAATAGTGCTGGAAGAAACCAAGACCCCTGAATAAATTTATACACCTATAAAAGTATGTGTTCAGAAACTAGGGGGTGCAGTGGCCAGGATCTAGTGCCTGAGGAAAGGTGTGGAGACTTGACCACATTTGGGGTAGGATAACCTGGAATCCTGGTTTAGAGGACCTGGTACTTCCTTTGACTTGCTCTTAGAGTGCAGAGGAAATTACAGGAATGGAAAACTGCTTATGGAGAAGAAGCATAGTGGTCATTTGTGTTCTTCTGTGACCTGGTAGCTCTAATTATTCAAAGTGATTCAGAAGACCATACCTCAGTTTTGGGATGACATTAAATGGTGAACAGATGGCTAGCCTTTTATTAAATTCATTCATGGAATTTTAATGTAATTTTTATTTGAGGCAAGCATTACTCATTTTGGTTTAAAACTGCCACAAACACTTAAGGTTTTGAGGACATTTCTGTAAGTATACCAGAGAAGTTGACTTAAGAAAAATAAGTGAACAAAAAAACAATATGAATGCCAAAATTAGTAAGGTGATGTGGAATATATATGTTTATCAACCTCTAGAAGATATTAGTAGGCAGGAAACCTCTCAAACTCAGGAACAAACTTACCAGTACAGGGTAAATGTGAAGTTCTATCAGGGGATCTTTATCTTTCCTGCCTCCCCTCTTCCTCCTCTATGTGAATGATAATCTTCTTGTACTTGATGGAGAGTAGCCTTGAGCTGGGTGGTCAACACTGATTCAAAACAGTCTGGATGTGTCTTCATATTCAGGTATACCACTTTCAAGGCCAATGGCTTTTGACAGGAAGTTTAAACTCCCTGTGAGCTCTAGTCTCCTAATTTATAAAGTGGAGATATTCTGAGCCCTGAGTGCTTGAACAGTGTCATGAACTAACATAGATTCTCAGCTTTACAGTATAGACAATGGCTTCCCTGGATATCAGAAGGGAGTCTGATGTGTTATTTGTCACCAGTATCTCTTTTCTCTTCTTCCAGAAGTTGCTTGTGTTATTTTCCTGGGAATCCCCTTCTGCTTTCCGCTCCATGTGGGGTGAGTCGGACAGGTTACCCAGACCAGGAATTCACAGCATGAACCCCCTAAACAAGAGGCTCATAACCTGCAAAGTGTGTTTGAGCTGGTCTGAACATACTCTTCCAGAGGGCCACCAATAAAAATAGAATGTGAGCATGAAAAGTTTATTGCCAACTATGACTACAGGGGAGGCCAGAAAATAAAATGGAAAGTGAGAGATGAAAAGACACTGATTCCTGAAGTCAGATGTGCCTAAGTCACAAATATCCACAGATATTTTACGTGTAAAAGAAAACAAATTTGGGGCCAGGTGCAGTAGCGCATGCCTGTAATCCGAGTGGCTCTGGAGGCTGAGGAAGGACCATCCTGAGCTCAATGCCAGCCTCAGCAATAACAAGGTATTTAGCAACTCTGTCTCTAAATAAAACACAAAATGGGGCTGGGGATGTTGTTCAGTGGATAAACTAACTCTGAAAGTGTTGTTTTTTGTTTGTTTGTTTGTATTACTGTTATATATTTATAACCAATAATTTGTTTCTAGTTTCAGGCACATTATTTTTTTTTACTAGTTCTGCAATGCATACTAAAAACCATATCAACTGAGATACATTTCTTGAGTGAGTAGAACAGGTAAAGCCAAGTTATAGATTCCAGTTTCTTGAGTGTCCCTTGAGCAGGGATAACTTCTGATTGGCTACATGTACTAG